>NC_142530.1:26090464-26337964 GCF_964205215.1 Stylophora pistillata
GCCGTTTTTAGTCTCGTCACGCAACGCTTCTCCCCACAAACGGCTGCTCACATTCGAACAACATTCCTTTCTGCTACTTCAACCAATCACTATTTGGGTTACATATGTTGAGAACTGTACGCGCCAAAGTAGTCTAACCAATCATATTGTTTGTTTCATCTTCGAGTTCAAAGCTTTGAAAATGGCGTCCTTTGAAGAAGCGTTTGATGTTGTTAGTAATTTCGAATTCCTAGTTTAAATGCGCAGCAAAAAACTGGAATTAGGAAAATAGTTGAGGAAAGAAAGGATGTATTTGTCAATCTTCCTACTGGTTTCGGGAAATCTCTCCTGTATGAAGCACGACCACTCGTGTTTGATCTTACCTCACAAGAGCCTGGTCATATCGTCGTCGTTTTCTCACCATTGGGGAAAGCCTTATGAACGACCAAGTGTCCCATTTGAGGGAGCTAGGGCTAAAAGCAGGTAACATAAGTTCACTTGAGGGTGGTAAACGCACTCGTGTCGAAAGCGGCGAATATTCCTTAGTTTACAGATCCCCTGAAGCGTGGTTAAAGAACGAACGCTGGAGATTTATGCTGACGAACTCTGTGTATTCCATGCCAAAAAACTCATGCCATTGCCGTCGATGAAGCGCATGTTGTAAGGCAGTGATAAGTGTTTCAATAAAAACGAGTCTGCAGCAAAATGTTATTTTACATGTATGTTTTAAATTAAGCAGTATAAAGGAAAGGAAAATAAGAATGTAAATATTGTAAATAGAAAATGTAAATAGTTTAGTCAGTATTAGTATTACACTGTGGTCTTATTTTGGTTATCGTTATTTTATTCTGTCTGTGTTATATTACACATGATCACCTGTAAAAATATTGTGTCTAAATACAAGACATTATCATCGCAGTATACACTTCTGAGTGCTTCAGATTACCAATAAAATTGATATTGGGTGCCATGGTGTAGCCTATTTGATTGTCACTACTACATAGATAAAAGCTAAACTTTTTAAAATTTTATACCCCTAGACCCTAAAAGGAAGTAAATGTCCCATCAACCTATTAAAACTATGCTTAAAACTAATGTCATTTAGGGAACTTAGTCTGACAGGACCTGTCCCGACACAAATAAAACCTAAAATTTCTAAGATGGTAGACCCCTAGACCCTAAAATGGAGATAAATGTCCCATCAACCTATTAAAAACCTATGCTTGAAGCTAACGTCATTTGAAGAACTCAGTCCAATAGGACCTTGAAAGTCCTGGCAATGTTAAAGGAGCTAGAGACTACAGCTTTCTGCATGTTCCTTAGCACTGAATGGCATTAGTATTATTATTATTAAATTATTAAAATTAATATAGTTTTCATTATTATATTATTATTATTATTATAAGAAATTTCATAGATTAATGCTGTCTATTTTCCTTTTGATGTGTTGGGGAACATCACAAGATAAATGGAAGCCTTCTGTGAGTCTTACTTCAACCTTCTAAACATAAAAAATGCAGTAGAAATTAAGGAAAGTGAAAATAAATCAAATGTTGCTGATATTGTGCAGTATATGGATAAGGACATGGAATTGGAATTCTATTTTGACTGGCTTACTGATGAACTGAAACAGAGTCAGGAAAAAACAAAGAACTATTATTTATTGCCAGACTATAAGATAATGTAGTTTACTTTATGCTACCATTGTTTTACTTTAATGTTTATTGGAAATGATTCAAACATGTGCTTGTTGAAATGTTGCATTCCTGAAGCCAATAAGGATAACATTTTGGAGTCCTTTTACAGAGCGGTGGAAATCACTGTGGGGGAGGGGGTTGGGGAGAACAGTACAGCTTCTTTGGCCCTCCTAAATTGTGGTAAGAAAATGAGTGATCTAATAAATTCATCATATTTTTAAATCAGATTACTGGTCAATTTCATTGTCTGATTAGTGACATAAATTGTGTGCTACTCATACTCTATCATAGGAATTGAAAGTTTTCTCATGTGAAGTCACAAAGGATGGAACATCTGTTTGAGATTAGTTACATTTCACTTGTGAAGAAATTACTGTATACATGTACATGTAATAGAGAAAAGTAATTTATGATAATGGTCTGAAGTTTGATTAAGAATGCTATGAAAGATTCCATGGGTTATATTGATCAATTGATTCTTTGAAAATTGAATCTCTCATTGGTGCTGCTGCCAGTATCAAATTGTATTCTTCTTGCATATTGAGCAAAAATTTTAGACTGCTATTAGTCATTATTCAGTGAGATTGCAAATCTTTCAGACTTTTGAATAGATCAGATTCGTATGAAGACATTTATATCAGCTTCATTTATATCAGTAGTTGCAGCACCTGGGTACTTCTTGGGTTAAAATCTGGGCTAACAGACTTTTTCAGGGTCCTGTTTTGACATTTTTTGGCTGTAACAGTTTGTCATCATTGGCACATACTTTTCACTAGGCTCTCATATATTGTACATTTGTGTTGTTCCAGACTATTCATAGACTACTTAACACTGCAGTGGCATACTGAATAGACAGTGTGAATTCTCAAAAGCTATGGACTACAGAATTCAATTTCCCATGAGGCAACAAAAAAAATTGTTTTGTTTACTGTTTATCTAGCTCTGATACCCCTGAGCATGTTTTTCTTGTGTTTGTTTATCCAGTGATAATTTTGAGGACTCTAAATCAATACACCATTAGAACGAATAGGAAATCTTGCCGGAGTATAACGTCCCTCTTGGCTGATCTTGGTAGAAATATTAGAATTGGCTGTAGCATTAGAGATACAAGTCGGATTGATCGGATCGAATTGTAAACATTTCGAGAACTTCCCACGGCACGAAGCTTGGATTTCTCCACTGTCGCTCTCAACGCTCAATAAGCGCTTCTTTCTGGGAAGTTCTCGATTCTTGAAGATTTCCTTCAATTCATCTTTGAAGTCTTCAAGATGAACAGAGGTCTTTTTGAACTTGATCAATCGTCGGTAGCAAGCTTTACAAACTGACAACTCGCTGGTCGCTGAATAGCAGCTCACATTCACATCCAGACAGGAACTAATATTCCTTAGGAAACATAAATTTTTTCTTTTGTCTCGACTGAGGTGGAACAAATAAAAGAACGATCACTTTGCAAAACCTTCTTCAGGCTTTCCTCCAGCAAGAAACTACGATAAAATGCAGAAATTGAAAACGCGGGAATAACGATAGTGATTACAATCTCTTGTGCTCTGATTGGTCACATAATAAACAAAGTCAGCGATCTCATTGGTGCAAAGACAACAAAGGGAAAGGAATGTTGTTCAAATGCGAGCAGCCGTTTGTGGGGAGAAGCGTTGCGTGACGAGACTAAAAACGGCTGCGAAGGAGACTACGTCCTTGTGGCCAACTTCAAAAATATCAAATCGAGCTTTCCATTCCTTTCCGATGGAGTTCAATCTTCTTGAGCTCAAAATGTAACGAAACAATGCTACAAAATATTCCCTTAGGAAAATAATGTTTATGAAAGTCACGACATCTCGACTCACCAAAGTGAATCGAAGTATATGCCCGCAAAGTGAAAACCGAAGTTTTGGACTTCAAGTGAGTCCCAGCAATAATTTGACGATTCCAAGGCCTGGTAACTGTATTTTTAGTATAGGTTATCACATGATTTCGAGTGCAATTTGGAATAAATAAGCACGAGTAAATCTTTTCAAAGACTAACAAAACTGCATGAGCCCATAGGCGAGTGCAGTTTGTGGTCTTTGAAAAAATTTACAAGTGCTTATTTATCCGGCTTATCATAATTATGCAGAAGAAAAGCGCGCGCATCACGTACAAAAATAATTTATTCAAACCTTGCGAGTAGCATTGTGCGTTCGGTCGAAACAACCGTGTACAATCAAAACAACAAGATAAATTGAAATTTTCACATTTCAGTGAGTTTGGTAATTCTGTAAGTTTCTTTGATTGTTAACCAATCAGAATGTCTGATTTTTTACTTTCTTTACACTGAATTAACCCTCTTCTGCACTGAATTAACTCTCTTCTGCACTGAATTACCTGAAAACTGCATATATCTTAACCAATCGGAACTGAGTAATTTGTTCATGTATATTATTAAATTGTGATATGTCCGAAAAGTATTGTTTTAGAAAAGAATTTCTTTCAAGAAATCTAGCATTGTGAATCCTACTGCGCAGGTTTCGCTGGTACACGTACGAGTTTTGTACGTTTTTTGCTTGATCCCTGACCTGACCTTGCGAAGTCAAGATGTTAGCATTCTGTCCCTCTATCGCAGAAGGATTCCCAATTACACGTTCACCAGTTTCAGTGAATACATTGAAAAATTGTTAAATACTTTTGAAAAAAAATTCGCAGCTGGTGTGATGCAGCGTTTCCTCTCGACCCAGAGACTCAACAGATACTTTTCGTAATTAGCAGGCAAAATAATATAAGCATAGTGTCAATACCGTAGTACTGTGTTTATTTATCTCAAGCGAACGTCGAAAACTCGAGCTCATACATTGGCCGCACGGCCACGGTCAATGAAAGTGAAAGTAAAGGTGCAAGTGAAAGTACAAGTGATAGGTTTTCTGAAAATTACAAACAGAAAAGGGAATTAAACTCTAAATACCTGCCTGAACAACAAAAAAAACCAACTACTAACTTACCGAACCGTTCGCTTAAGCCAACGAAAGACACAATGACGCTTTTTTAAAACTCTCTTCAATGGATAAAAACTAAACAAACATTCGCAAACCCGAGCACATGGCGATTCGAGCCAAAAGTCATGTGATCGGCGAAACCTCCCAAGGGAGTCGGGAGTGACACATAGCTAATCGTTATTGGAGCCTAGGGGATCGGGGAACCGTGAGGCCTTTTAGCCAACCACCTTAAATCATTTTTAAACAGCCATTGTTATCATTATCATTATTGTTAACATAACTATTTGTCACCATTGAATTATTGGTTGAATTTAAACCTGATTCACTATATTCTTGAGTTATCTTTGTATTGGGGCGGGAACAAATCGCTTGTGAAATTGTAGACCGTGTTGCTTGAACAAACTCAATTAACTGCCAAAACTTTGGAAACGCTACATGTTGGCAATATAACTAAAAGAAAAAGGTAGAAAAAAATGTAACGTAATGTGACGTAACGTAACGTAACGTAACAGAAATGTCAACAGAAATGCGGGTGCCAATACAATCCTCCTCGTGTGGAACAGGGCACTCATAACTATGTGGGACGCGGCAGGTTTTATCGTTTTGCATGTGAAAAAAAAATCTTCTAGAACACCACCTCTTGGTATCATTGCACAACTTTTATTTATGTTCAATGCTATAGCAAAGGTGTTATATTCGTAGCCACATGCAGTCTTAGACTGCCTATTTTTATCTTTTCTCTTGATTTCTGAGTAAAACTTAACATTTATCTATCGTCCTTTTTTTTTCATGAAAGGAGTTATTTAAATTTTATACCTCATTGGAACTTTTTTTTTTGAAAAAGATGATTTATAAAAATTTCCAGCGCGTTTAAAATTTTAACTGACGCAAAGGCACACGAAGCACTCAGGTGCTAATGTGCTATTGAAACTTCAAGTTTGACAGACGTTGAAAGGAGTGGAAAAACTGTAAACAGTCAAACCACGAACAAAGTTGATCACAGCTTTTAAAGAGATTTGATAGCAAATTAAACTTTCACGCTGTTGTATCTGAAGGACCGCTTTACATGTGAAGTTGTGCTATAAACTCAACTGTAAGACCAAAGTACCCTGATATCAAAAAAGATATCTTACCAACAAGAATTGTATGGACGATATTGAAAGATGCACAAGTCATACTATAAGTAATTGACGGTGATAAAGCAAAATTCCACTGTGCCACTCTAAATGGGATGTAGTTCCCAGCAAAACCTCCTTTTCTTGACTTAAATGAATTGGTGCAGACCACTAGCGCCAAAATTAGCATTTCAAACACTTATGGGAGCTTATGGGGAAAGCAATAGAAAATTAATGGAAATAGTTTGAATGTAGCTGCAGTTAATTCTAATTCATTGCTACCCAGGCTACTACCGATACGGTTGCTATTAAAATTACTTTCAGGCGGAAACTTTACTGAAAGAGTTATGTTTTATATAGGAATGTGAGACTTTTCAAAATGGTGGGAACAGCCCACTTTAAAAGAACTTAAGAATTGCCTTTGATTTGCTTATTATGACTCCCTGACATAAGCAAGTTTTTTTGATTTTGTATGCCCTACCAAATAATTTTCTTTCCTACTCATCGCCTGAACAACTACACCAACACAATTATTTATAATTGTTACTATTTACATCGCGTCCTGCAAGTAATTGCTAAAAACAGAATCGGCGAGACGCTTGCTTCGATTTTCGGTTCGCAGTCGTCTCGGTACGTATTAACAAATGTTTGCATTGGTTTTGAATGCCAGATTCTTTTTATTTTTTTCCAGTAAGAACATTTTGTGTATTTACAAGCTTATTTATGGAGTTGGCCTTCGAACTCTCAGAAAGCTGTTCATGGACATCAATCCCAATTGGTCTAATCAGCCATCTGATGCAGTGACGTTTGACAAGGGAAAAATGAAGCTTTCTAAAGACGAACAAGTCAGCTTCAACAAGGGAAACATCAAAGAATGGGACTTCTCATTGATGACTACTGTACTTCTTTACTCAAAAAGTTGTGTCCTGGAAATTGTCAAAAGAGAAGGCTATGAAGCTGCACTAAAAGAGTTAAAGAAATGCCGCAACAAACTTCTTGGACATCCATCCACAGATGCGATGTCAGATGCAGAATTCAGTTACTTCTGGCCTTTGCTGTCAAAACACTTTATTACGCTTGGAGCAGACCCAAAAGTCATTTCTGAGATGGAATTTAGAAGAGGTAATCTAAAACAAAGTAGATTGTAAATTCTAATGACACAGTTTGTATTAAACCTGTCGAATTGACAGACTGGATTACATTTCGGGTTACAACTCTTGCTTAGAGCAAAATTAATTTTCTCTTTCATTGACACTCACAATATAGTCTTTGGGTTTCTTAGATTATTGAGACAAAAAGGAAAACAAGACCCACAATAACGCATATTTCAATACATTGGCGTAATTTTTTAGATAAAGCAAAATCAGGAAAGATGTTCGAGTACGGATGATTCCTTTGGAGCAGTAGCTCTCTGATAATTTAGTTTTCATGGTCAACTGACGCAAACATTTTTATGAATTATTACTCAAATGCTTCATGGATTCTTCTATTTAAAAATAAAATTGCCGTACGTTTTCCCCTTGATCGCGTGGATCTCCAGCAATGAATGCCAGATTTACTGATCAACAACTGTTACGAAGAATAGTGTTGCGTGACATACACGACCTTCTGGTAGCTTCACGAAAGGTCATGGCTTGTTTATTTTAGTATATTATGTAATCGTTTCTAAAAGCGGTATATTTTGTAATGTTGCTATAATTAGACCTTTTTTAGAAAGTTCTAGAATTTTTCGCGTAAGTATATAAGTAGGATAGGTTAAGCGAAGTTTTAACTAAGTTTTCACAAGCTAAGAGAGTTGGTTGTGATCAGTCAAGTGTGACGAAGCAGTGTTTGTTGAATTTGGCGCAGGCCGTGTGTATTGCTCAAGTTAATTGAAGTTGGCGGAGGCCGTGTGTATTTCTCAAGTTTATTGAAGTTGGCGGAGGCCGAGTGTATTTTACAACTTGTTTGAAGTTGGCGGAGGCCGTGTAAGTTTACTGAGTTACGTGCCAGTGTAGAGTTTATTGAGTGGAAGCTACGTTCATTTTGGAGTAAATCTTTTTGTTGCTGTTCCGACAACCCTGCGTTCTGGTTAGACTGTAAATCACCTGCCACTCAACCATCGAACTCGTAACAACGACAAGTTGTTTGGTCAGCGGGTTAATAGGTCTTGTAATATTGCATAAAAGATTTAACAATTATTCCACGAGCGCGCGTTGGATATGAGATGATAGATAGCCAACGAGCGCTACGCGCCTCGTTGGCTATAATCATCTCATATTCAACAAGCGCGAGTGGAATAACTGTAATATTAAAGAAAAACGCCCCCAAGATATTAGACAAATCTTCTCGACTTTATTTTGTAAGAAGAAACCGGATGTTACAGTGTACAGATATTAGATTATGGTATAAACCAGAATGGCTAAGCCAATAAAAAGTCTTGAATTGCATCATCCAATGATCCAGTTTTTAATCAATCATTTTATTCTTCTTTAGCCACAGACCTTGTTGAAGCAGAGTATTACAGGGACCTTTTTCGCACCGAGCGAGATAGCCACTTTCGTTGTGAACAGAAACTGGACGATATTAGTAAAAAATTAGACGTCGTCATGGCCAATCAGGCAGGTCTGGGGATTCAAAAAGCCATCCTTAGTCAAGATAACGTGAGTAGTCCTGAGTGGGACGAATGGCTGAGATTTTGTGATGCAGTTGGTGATTTTGACTCCCAAAAAAATCAGTACATTCTTGCCATCGATAATGTACCAAATGCAGAAATAAAGTGCTATTCTAATTTGAGGAGTGTTGCTTGGAAGATGATACTGGATTTTGATCTCATCTCAGAAGAAGAAGGCTTCTATCACGAGTTCACATCTAAAGAAGAGCAAATGAGTAACTTGGTAAGCATGTTTACCCCCGCTGAGTTGAAACAAAGTACCATGCGAAGTTTGGTGGGGCAGATCGATCCAAGGAAAACTCAGTGGTTGTTTGTAAAAGGAAGGGCTGGTGACGATGACGACCGAAAATGTGAAGAATTTTCTGATTGGGAAGCCACGGCGGTAAAAGACATTAACAGCTTACTTCGGTGTTGTTCGGATCCAGACATGTTTGATGAGTTAAAGCCAGTCGTATGCCTTATCCTCCCCTTCAATCATCACAGCCTACCCTTTCTAGAAGTAACGATGAGTCGTTTGATCGAAAACTTTAACAAGCACAAACTGACATTCGTGTCTGTTAACAACAGGAGTTGGAAAAATCTTTGCAATTATTCCAGTGTTCAAGCCTTCCATTTGTGCCCTAAGATTCTTGATCTGGGGTTGAGAGAGATACTCGGAACGTCCGCAGATCAGAAGTTGCGAATGCCAACATCCCATGCCGGAGTTCCAGTACACCTTAGTCGACGACAGTATCTCTACATCAAAGAGTACCTGGAAGTCTTGTACTTAGGGTGTGAAGATTTACCGGAAGATGCTAATGACCCCACGCAGTCTTGGGAGCAACAAGAGAGATATTTGGAAGAGCAGAGAAAGTCTTTCTTGTCAGGAAATGAAATATCGTTCGCCAGTCTCTTTGACAATCATGATGCTAGAAGACAGCTTGAGAGGGATATCCAAGTTCACGTTCAGCGACTCTTGGATCAAGGCCTATTTCGTCCCATCATCGTGGAAATTCGACATTCGCCAGGCACAGGTGCCACTACTATTGCCCGTCGTGTTCTTTGGGATCTGCATAGTGCATACCCATGCCTGGTAACTGATGTTGACTCCCATCGCTCCTCAGATGAAGACAACGACATTGCAAGGAAGCTAGCGGAACGAATATCCTCGATCGAAGAGATTTGCAACACCCCCCCGTTGATTCTCATCGATGGAAAACAATCTGGCTCCATAGAAGGCCTCTCGAACAAGCTTTCACGAATACTTCAAAGTAAAGGAAAAAGAGCCCTCTTATTACGGTGTATTAGAGGAATGAAAGAATCAAAGAAAGCACAGGAGTCTTGCCATGTTCATAAAGTTTTTCATGTCAATGTCAAACTGGAGGAATCTGTCACTGATCTGCATGAATTCAAGTCCAAGTACAAGGAGTACCTAGACTCAGTCGATAAATCACTGAACACTAGGCAGATTTTGTCTGGCTTATGTCGTGTTTTCCATTTTCCTCTCCTGGCCATGATGCAGGAATTCCGTCCTAAACTAGAGAAGATCATCGAAGACACCTTCAATGAACTGAGAGGAACTCAACAAGAGATTGCCGCAGTTGTGGCCTTCTTGCAAAAGTATGCTAATCTTCCAACTCCGGCCATTCTCCTACACGAAGCTTTCAAACAGTTTATTCGCCATCAAGATGAGAACGCTGCCACTTATGATGATATCAAGCAGTTGTTTTCAGATTACCTGATGAATCTAATGATACCTGCGAAACCAACACCATCTGGAAAAGAAAATCCACCAGAAAGCTATACATTCCAGCACCCATTAGTCGCAGACCTAATCCTTAAGAGAGTGTATCAAGAGCAGAAACGCGACCTTTTTGAGATAGTGGACCGATTTCTTCAATTTCCTATATATCAGCAGGAAACTCTTCTGCCCCTTTTAAATGAACTTTTCATCTACAACAAGGTCAGGCAAGGTCAAACGGAGAAGCTCAAGTTTTCTCTTCTGTTCGAAGAATTGAAGAGTACAGATTCAGATCGAGCTGCAGATATCTTTTGTAAAGCTGCAGAGAAGATAAATCAGCCTGTGATGTATGCGAATGCAGCACGATTTTGCGCCAGAAAGGATCCTCCATCATTTCCAAAAGCAAAAGAACTCATTCAGCGTGCTTTGAAGGTCCATGATTGCGCAGCATCTAAAGCTGGATACAAGAACTTGTGCCATACTAAAGGCGTCGTTCTCCATTTTGAACTCAAGCACAAGATCAATTTTGGCGAGGTCCAGAATCTTGAAGAATTGGAAGAAATGGCAAGCAAAGTTCTTGAGGCACATCGAGAAGCACGCAATTTTCCTCCAACCTACCCCCATCCTCTTATTGGTGAAGTTGAGGTGTGGCTTGAGTGCATAACATGGATTATGAAGAACATGTGCGATAATGACGCTCAAGAGACCTTGATTTTTGTGACAACTTTGTCTCCTCCTTTCTTTCGGACGTGTTTGAGTGACTCTTTCCATCTTTTAGACGTTGTTGATGGTATTGTCCAAAGCGTGTCCCAACTTGCTGATCCCGAAGAGACGAAAAGGTTATCTAGCAATTTGAGGTTATCCCTCATGAAAACTTTTCGCTCAAGATCTTATCTTCTTGGTAGACCGAAAGCCGACGAAGATATTGTTCAAGCTTGTAAAGCAATTTGCACCACGAAGAATTTCCGCGAGTCGTCACAGTTGGAGCTTAAACGACTTCAGGCCCACTTCCTTTTGACACACAGCGAGGCAGTCGACAGTTTCAAACAAGAAAATCTTGAATTCCTGCTGAAACTCCTGGAAGACCTGGTTCTTAAAGAAAACGAGTATAGCCTTGCTCATCATTTGATAAAAGTGTGTATGCTAGTGACAGGAACAAAATGCTACACTCTCCAGCAGGGTCTCCATGTCTGTGACAAGTGGTTGTCCATGGCAAGTCATGACTGCCTCCCATCCTTTTACCAGATGGTTATCTGTTTCCTACAGATTTTGGATGGGAATACTCTGGATTTTATGCCGAAATATATCCAAGCCTTGCAGAAGTGCCGAGAGAAATCTCAAAACCATTTGAAGAAATTTTATGCAACACTCTATGTGGGCAAGGAGGGACATGGTATGTCTCGCTTTATCAGCCGCAATGCATTGCTACGTGGAGATAAAAACTACTTTCCTCCTGACAACTTTGAAAAAGTTTCTAAATTTTGGCAGGTAGAAAGTAGAATGAAACTGAAAGAGTGTAAAGGAAGAATCAGAGAGAAGGAATCTAGCCGTGGAAAGTCACATCTTTGCATCGAGCTAGTGCAAGGTAATCTTGAATTGTATGTGGGCAAGAACGCAGACATCGGCAAGGTGCAGATGGATTTTACACCAGGAGCTTTGGTGTATTTTGTTGTCAGTTTCAATCTCCAGGGTCCTGTTGCGAACGGCATAACATTTTCGCCACAGGATTCATCAAACGAGTCTTAAAAAAGACAGTCAACGTCTCGTGAAAACGAATCTCGGGAACATTGATGAACACTTTACAGTCGGATTCTGTTAAAGACTTTGGTTGCCCCCTGAGGCCGAGGCAGAGCAATGCTGATGATATTTTCCATCACTTTTCTAATAATATGTTATATTAAAATACAGTAAAAACGTTCTCTGGTCAAAGGTTTTAGAAAACATATGCTTTCGGTTGTCGATCCACAGCCTTCCCCGGATAAAACATGAAATGTATAAAATATATACAAAAAGCGAGATAAAGGCGATAAGAAGAACAAAGTAAAAATGTGGAGAGGGTGGCTATTGTTTAAAAAGAATGCTATACTGATCAGGGATCGGCTTAGAGTTGATTGTCCGCATTCTTGATAGCAGAGGTGTGCCAATCCCCTAGAGTTTTTCTAATACGAAAAGAGCCTTTGTCGATAACTCGAGAATGATTGAAATCAATGCGATGATCAAATGGCCACGCATGTTTCGCAATGTTTGACCCATTAGCACTTCCTTTTATTTATGGTGTTATGCAACCGCTAACAAGGATTCTTCGAAAGCACGATATTCGAGTTGTAAATAAACCCTTTAAGACTTTGCAACAAGAATTCCGTTCCCCTAAACTCAGACCACCTATTGAACACCAACCAAATGTAGTTTATGAAATACCCTGTGCCGATTGTGACTGGTGTTATGTAGGTGAAAACGGCTGTTGCTTTGAAACACGCAAGAAAGAACACATGCATGTAAAGACATGTGCTAATGGGTCAAACACTGCGAAACATGCGTGGTCATTTGATCATCGCATTGATTTCAATCATTCTCGAGTTATCGACAAAGGCTCTTTTCGTATTAGAAAAACTCTGAAGGCTTGGCACACCTCTTCTATCAAGAATGCGGACAATAGCTCTAAGCCTATCCCTAATCAGTATAGCATTCTTTTTAAACAATAGCCACCCTTTCCATATTTTTACTTTGTTCTTCTTATCACCTTTATCTCACTTTTTGTATATATTTTACTAATTTACATTTCATGTTTTATCCGTGAAAGGCAGTAGATCGACGGCCGAAAGCTTATGTTTTCTAAAACTTTTGGCCAGAGAACGTTTTTTACTATAGTTTAATGTCTCATCCTGGCTGTGCCTCAATTTTCAAATTTATGTTATATCCAACACTTTTTATTATAACGTATATCTTAAAAAGCGTCTCAATCAAATTACGAAACAAATTGTGTCGGTGATCGACATGCAATGTGTTTTTGTTGTTGTGTGAAAATAAAATTCAGGGGAAAACTCTGCAAAGTCTGTGTACGTCTAAGCGCACCGCATATGGTTATCGAATTCGCTTTGTAAGAGGCCTTTAGATGAATTTTTTTTTTAACATTTACTGAAATCGCTGTAACGCTGGTATGATTAAAGAATTCGTTGGATTGATTCCTAGGCTACTTTTAATAGCCTGATTATTTCTTTGCATCAGACAAAGAGGGAAAAACGTCTTTACAAGTAAAAATTTGTTTATTCATTGTCATTCAAAAGTTGTAAACAAAGGAAGCCCCGTTGAAAAGACTTGGCCTCGAAATTTTGGAAATATAGCTTATCACTGTACTTTTTCAGACATAATAAATCAGAGGACTACAGACACCGACAAAGTAAAAAAAAATAATAAGGAATTTACATATAGATATATATTAGATTGGGAACTACGTCGCTTATGACTATTCAGTCATTTGTTTCCCTTATCCCGGTAGTGTATAATTTTGAAGATAGAAAAAAAAAAAAAAAAAAAATTAATAGCAAAAATGAAGAATCGAGCTAGTAATAAGAGAAAAACTACAAGACATTTTGTAGATCACAGTTTTTAATGAAACAAATTTCAAGCTAGATTATGCATGAGTAGTTTTTATGTTCTTTAAGCCAAAATATTTGTTACAATAAAGTTAATTCTTTTATTCCTGAAATGATCTCACTACTTTTGACCGTTTGTTCAGCTATTGACATCCAATTCGAAGGGAAAAGATTTTAACTAGAACACTAAACAAAGTCGCCCAGTGCCATGGAAAGGAGGAATCATTTGGCCACAAACGAACCTTGCTGACAGAAGAATACGTATTCAGTGTTGATAACAAATGGTTACCTCGTTTAGCAATCATTTCTTGCATTACAGAGCCCGCGCGTACGTCAGTGGATTCATCCATTAAACAACAAAATGGCTGCCAAATCATCCCGCACATGTAAGGTTGGATCTTCTATCTAGATCTTGAATGCCGACCTTTCGTACTTAGAAGGTGAATACAACAGGCTGTTAGAAAGTAGTGCATACTTCCTACACCTGTATGTCATGGATGGGTATGTGTTCCCAAGATAGCTTGCATCAATTAAGACAGTATGATGTCGAGATAGAGTTCGTGATCATGGTGATCAAGGCGAACTTTGAAATTATGGATAACATACATATAATGTAATCGTTTCAAGATAAGTTCAATAAGACGCACTGCTATCGGATGGTGACTGATTTGACAATTAATGTTAAGGGTAAGCTAAGGGCCTGTGAGTATAGGGATCGATGATTTTTCGTAGGAATTTACAGCGGGTATGTTCGATTCGAGGTACAATTTGAAATAAGGTTTGTTTTACTTTTAAGGGGGTATTTTCTCACGAGTTTTAGTTGGAATTAGAATGTGAAGCAGTGTGACAAATCCTTGTACTTTTTCATCAAACCAGTACTGCATTCTGTGGTGTTCTTGCCCTCAAGAAGTTCTTATTACTTTTTTACTGTTTGTGAATATATGAAAATCAGATATGTGAACTGTGGTAAAAGAAATGGATAAGAGGTGATCTTTGCAGTAATAAACAATACGTAAGGTTACTTCCCACCTTTGTGAGTGACCTTCAGGAAAAAATTTGTACGTGTGCTAGTTTCAAGAAAATCCTAACAAACTATACATCAAAAGAAAGCTTAACAAATGCAGTTTACGATAAAAATATAATTTAGGGGGCGTTTACAAAACCTGGACCGGATTGGATTAGATCAGATTGACAAAAGCTGGACTGGATCGGACCAGATTAACAAAACCTGGATCGGATTGTGTCCAATTGACAAAACCCAGACTAGATCAAAAAAGAATCGGAATACAGTAACTTGTAGAATTTCAAACAAATTCAATCAATTTTAGCGTAAGAACGTACCTCATATTGGAGCTATCCGCTAGTAAACGTGAAAAACATTCAAAAGTCTATACAAGTTCTGCAACCTTAAGAGAAACATGTCAAACATGGCGACTGTTTTTCTTGTCATGCACAGTGTGAACGCTAAGCCTCACAGGAGTTATGGGTGATGATGTTTAAGTTTTCGATCAGAGGTAACGACATCTGCTAAGCAAGTGCCGGTCAACTGAGGCTGCTACGATTTGACCGTAATTGATTGTAGTTATAAATGAATATCCACAGACATTCTCAAGCTCACAATACAAAATGTATAGTTGTTTTATTACAAGGGGACGTGACCGTGACGGGAAAGTGGTGTTGTGTTACAATGCAATTGACGTATTGTGACAGTGTTGCGAAAAGCGGTGCTACATTACAGTGTCAACCGTCGATTTTGAGCGCTCTATGAAACAGTGTATGGAGTCCGTAATAGCGTGCTATCAAAACATTCATTATGATAATGATAATCTTTAATAATTGCTGAAGGCTTTTCGGAAACTATTTACAATGATGGGTCAGTAATTTACAATAATGTTTAAATAAATTTTAAAGAAGTATGTACAGTGTGCAAGGCTACAAATGTATTTCTTATGGCATAATTATGTATAAAGGCTGATAGTTTCTAAAGAAACTGTTTGGAGCAGCGTCGGTGGGGGTAACAAAATAATTTGAATATATCAACAAAGTTGAAATGGTAAATTGGCCACCATTACGATTATAAAAGCTGACGTTTCGAGCGTTAGCCCTTCGTCAGAGTGAATAGAGGAATTGTGGGTTGTATGTGCTTTTAAAGGCAGAAAATCATGTAGCTCCTTTTTCTGCCTTTAAAAGCACACACAACCCACAATTCCTCTATTCACTCCGACGAAGGGCTAACGCTCGAAACGTCAGCTTTTATAATCCTAACGGTGGCCAATTTACCATTTCAACTTTGTTGATATATTCAAATTATAATTATGTATAGTTTGCAAAATAATATAGTATGTGAACTTACCTTGTCTGTTTTTTTCAGTTCTTTATGCCTGTTTAGGTGAAACAACTATACCTTTAGTGTAGTGAGCTGGGGGTGCCTGTGGAATATCTTATACAAAAAAGAACCATTACAACTTTGCATCACTGAGCTGCGAAAAAAGGCGGTCATATTTCTAAAACTTGAGATTTTACCTGATTATTTTGGTGGGAAATTTATGGTGATCCGATTTTGTCGGATCCAGTCTGGGTTTTGTCAGTTTGATGCAATCTGATCCAGGTGTTGTTAATCTGGTCCGATCCGGTCCAGGTTTTGTCAATCCGATCCGATCTGATCCAGTTGGTTTTGTAAATGCCCTAATTTAGGCAATTTTTTCATTTAGGGAGTATCAGGAGCTGGTATGGTGTGAAACAACCTAGGGTTGTTCTATTGAATTTGTCGGGTATCAGATCACGCAGCACAAGCAGAATGGCTGTACAGTCTTATTCACAAGGCATCAATCAACAAAAGTGTGCCTGGCTTTTTCAATATTCTTATTGGTTGTCTAGATATCTGCATATAAAGTTAGAGTAGCATAAAATATGTGAAATGTGTTGTGTAAATGGACACAATGTGAAAAATGTTTTAAATATCAAAATTTCCTGACACACTTTGGTTTGTAATTATCCCTGGTATGTTTTGGTGAAATTTCACGAAAATTGGTCAAATCTACATACCCTATAAATTCACTCAGAGTGTATTCCTCTGAAAATCAAATGAGAGATTTTACCTCCTAAAGGTTTGTGGGCAACTAGCATTACACCAAGAGATTATCTTTCCTCCTGAAACTGCAAACCAATGGGAAAATGGGACCTGGCATCAATGACAATGCATCAAGATTTTCCTGGGAAAAGTATTGCATAGCAGTCACATTTTTTATCTTGCTCTGTTGAAGGTTGAGCAATGGGCAAAAATTGGCAAAGAAAAAACCTGCTGCAAGAAAGGTAAAGCTGGAGAAACTGCTGAAAAGCAAAACAATGAATTGACAGACAGCTCAAGTAATACGCTTATCACTGAAATGAGTTCCCTCGGGTAGGTTTATTCACGATTTCATATGATTCAAGGTGATTGCTTATGTTTTGTATCAAGGCCAGTACTTGCTTATTTGAAGGAAACTTCATTTTTAACCTTATGTATGACAAATGTAGCTTTGATGGCAACTTCATTGTGCATAGTTTGGATGCCAGCGAGGAGAGGAGTGCTGGGACTGTTTTCTTTCTTCGACAAAGTGGTGCCATTTCTCTCTTCTTTGGGCCTGTTTTTTTCTTTTTCTTTGCCAAGGACTCCTCTCTAATTTTGATTTCTGTTTTTTATCCATGAGAAAATATTTTCCACTAGCAGAGAACTTTCATCTGTGAATTTTGTCAAGTGCCTAATGTAAACAAAATATGCAAATAACATGAAATTGCCATAAATATTCTCTCAGCGGGCTCGCCCATTTATGAGATTATGACACCCTCCTGTTTCTTTCTTTATGAAAATACATTTTCCTAAATAAGTCAGTCACTTTTTGAGATTTCAAATTTTTCTTTTTGTAAATGTTGGGTAAAATGTCTGTCTTAAATTTAGTTCAATAAAAGAAAAAATGATTTTCCAGCCACTGAAGGTGGAAAGTAGGGTTAAATAGTAATGAAAATAAGACCTGAAAAAATTTTAGGCCTTTACATACTGAGCTAACAAGCCACCTGGGAGCTGGTCATGGTTCATAAGAAACCTGTGAAGTGATGACTCAATGTTTGTGAATATATGAAAATCACCAGCGAAAATTACTTCAGTGGTTTATATCAAACCAACATAATGACCAGCTCCCAGCTGGCTCATTATTGCAAAGATCACTCTCTTACTCACTTTTTTACTTGTAGTCATTTTGTACCTAATTTAACTTTTGGTGCTCTGTTGGTAAAATTCTTGGCGAAAGAAAGTTCCAAATGCCTTTTTAGTTGAGCAGAAAAACTTTCCAATACCATTACATTTTAGTAATTAATTATTATTACCATAATTTCCGGCCAAACAGTACTTCACAGTGTAAGTCTTAGTATGCCTGAAATAAACTTCAATCCCGATAACCCACTGAAAACATGGACACCTTTGTGGTGTGTGCACTCAGCCACCACATATTTGCTTCCCCTTTACTCACAACCATTCTATGGAAGAAAATAAGCACATAATTTTATAATTTTGCGACTACAAAATAATTACTCATGAAATGTTTTATCTTGGAAGCTACTGAGAGAGGTTGTCTTTCAACATCTTTTTTTTGTAGCATTATATATGATTTGTATGATCAAGTTGTTGTTTTAATTCAAACTGCTCTGACTAGTTAAATGTTGTAAATAATATATTTTTTACAAACAGTGTTTATTCTTGATTATTTCAGATATGTATGTGATGGGTTGCCAATCCAGAGAAGCTTTGAAGGAGTTGTTCTGACAAAATGCATAGTCATTGTAAGATGTTGGATTTAAATTTAATTTCTAACTTAAAAATGTACTGGTGGAATGAAAATAAATTGAGTTGCAAAATTATTTGTTTAGTGGGTAGATGACATGGCAGATGCTGGTACTTATCAATACACTCTTAATTTTTAGAAGCAACAGTTACAAAAAAAGATGATAAACTAAATGTGTATGTGGTTTTTTCTGTGTGATAAAAACAAGTCATTTAACAATTATTTGTCAAGAGAAAAGTGAATGTCTTGTGGGATAATGTCTTCCAGTGTAGACCCTAGCTAGGGTTCAGAGGTTAACTTACTGTCATTCAAGTGATGACTTTGCAGCACTAATGGAACTGCTGGTGTCATGGTATATCTTGCAGACCTCAGGGTCAGACAGGGTGGTGAATAAGATTGACTTTACATCCTGTGAACTGGAATATGTTCTTGATGTTAGTGCCCTCAGATCCACATACAATTTCTGTTTCACAGTGTTTCCAACTTTACTCACAAGTGAAACAACAGTTCTTAGCTGTTTAGGCTCCTCTTCTGTATCTATAAGTTTCTGATCTTTAGAATCTCATTTTCATTCAAAAAAGTTCATCCTATTAGCATAAGGCTTATGTTAGTTTTGCTTCAGGATAATTTTTCATTTTAAATTATTTCTAAAGTAGAATGTGGACCATTAAGGATTGTATTATCTGTCATCTTTTCATTAAAAATAAGTTGTAGTCTGGAGATCAAATTGAATACATCAAACAAACTGTATAGGATTTTACTATTAGTCATACACTTGGGACTATGCAATTTTCAGCTCAGCATAGTTTGTGCATAAGATAAATCTGTCAAATTTAAAATGGACAAGCAGTTGATGCTCTTGTAGGCAGACGCCCTTGGGAATTAGAAAAAGTGCCCATTCATAGAACTGTCCACCTATGCAAAATTCTTCCAATAATTGGACACCAAAGCAAATTGGGTGGATGTCTACTTATGTGAGAGTATTTTGTTGGACCGCTCTAATTCAGCTGGTTCTGTCTGACATTGGGAAAGAGTGAAAATTTTGATCCGTTGAGCTAGAGATCAGTGAGTCAAAAATATTAACACGCATCTAAAAATGAATCAAAACCTCTAGAATTTAGGGGTATTGTGAGAAAATAATTATTAGAAACTAACCTTTGATCTGTTTGTAATAATACTTGCTTTGACATTTAACAAAACCCACTCAAAGGTGGAAAGCATTGTTAGTGGTCACATGACAATGAGATCAAGGTTTGGTATCCCCAGGAATATCCCCGAGAACAGCCAATCTTGAGCCAAGGGTCGTCTTGGCTACATGTCAGCAGTATGATTATCCGTCATTATCACATGACCATGCTGCTGACAAGGAGCCAAAATGACCCTGTGGCCCATTTCTCAAAAGCCCTGGTAACTTAATGGCCTATAACGCTGTTCTGTTTTCATTCAAGATGGGGATTTCAAAAGTTTCAATAAACTATCAGTTAAAGAAACAAAAAGGACTAGTTTGGGTGCTAGAACCTGCTTTCCTATCCTTTAAATTTTGATTTTTTTAAAACATGCCTTCAGGCCCATTAAGTTACAGGGACTTTTGAGAAAGAGGCCCCTGGGCTCAAGATTGGCTGCGAGATGGAGTACAAGATGAGGCCTGAGGAAATGGACTTGTGCCCAGGACCTTGGAAACCTTTGGGCCATTTGGGCGAGACATCGACACTACCTGTTTCTACCAGACAAAGCTGAATAACGTATGCGCGTGCGCTAGGTTTTGCTGTGGAAAACGGACTTTTGAGTAGTTTGCAGGGTTGATTTCCTATTCTGTTGGTTTAAGGCGACGTTTTCTTTGCCGCTTTTCTTTTACTGAACAACCTCCAAAAACTTGGTACACCCCTAAAACAATTTTTGACAATTAACTTTCTCCTTAAAACCTCTGGAAATGGGAAAATACTTTGACGAAATCAAAGTTCCTCGTTTTAAATTTCGCTAAATTTTAAACCTAGAACACTTGAGCCCGCGTTGATGACCGCATACCCTCTGACGTAGCATTTCATATGTTTTGCTTTGTTCGAGAGATTGAAGTTTTCTTCTGAGACTTGTGACATGAAAACACTCTCTTCCCTCAAGTTCAGGGACATGAATAACGCCTACGCCAACTTCAGCGTTTGAGTTAAGGTTTAAGGTTTAAGGATTGTCTGAAGGAATTTGTGGGTTGATAGTTGGTGCAGAGGAGCAAAATTTAACCGCTTGTGCCTCTCCTTGAAAACGAAAGTGCAATGCAGAAGAACCATATGGCTAACTCATCCACGAATTTTATGGTTTAACAGCTCTTTGATTCGTTAGTGTATGGATTTTTGCTGATTTTTATTTGCTGCAATCACTGTGTCTTTCCTGCCATAAGGTAAGTATTTATCGCCTTACCTGTTGAAGATTTTGTTTGTGTTCGTCTCAATGTAGTCATTATTAAAAATTTTCTCGAACGCCATGAATGCCAGAGTAGCTATACATTGGGTACCAGAGATTTTGTCAATGAAAAAAAAAAAATATAAAAAAGCGTTCCAGACCCTTAAAAAAATATTGGCCTTGGGGAAAAAAGAAGCAAACAAACAAACGAACAAACAAAAAAAGGAAGTACTTCTGATATGAAATATTAATATCATCTTTTTTTAAAAAAATTGTAATACTTTCAAAACTCAAACGAATTTAAGCATTTTAAAAAGAAATTATGTTCAAAAACTTTAAAAGTATCTTTTAAATATTTTCTTGATAGGAAAAATGCAGTAATTTTAAAATCAGCTGACTACAAAAGTTGAATTTTCTTAAATAATCAAGAAAATTCCTTATGCCAGTTCTAGGCCACCATACTTTAGAATACTCTGCTTGGAAAAGAATGGATGTCAAGGTCTTTAAGGTGACAGAATAAGCTCTCGAGTCAACGACACCACGGTTGTCTAAGGCGATATAAAATATGGACGTAAAGTGAAAACCGAACTTTCGGACTTCAAGCGGGGCCTAGCGACAATTTGACGATTCGATGACCCGGTAAATATTATGTTCAATTAACAATGTGTTCGAAAAGTATTGTTTAATAGAAGATTTTGCGTCAAATTGAAGTTTTTTCAGAATTTTCAACGTAACGCTGCGCAATTTCTGGCCTTGAAGGCAAGTAAATAACGATCTAAGCATGACGAATTTTACCGCGTGGGCTTTGTACATGTAAGAAATTCGTACGTTTTTCGCTTATAACAGCAAGTCAAAAACTGTTTTCAATAAATCTGTCGTCCCGAAATATTTCTTGGCCATTTTAGTCTTGCTTCCTATTGATAAGTTCTTTAATTAGTCTTTCGCTGGAGCTTGTTTTTTAGAAAAGATATTTTTAAAAATTTACTGCGCATTGTGTTTGCTTTCTTGGTTTCTCTAAAATTTTGACTTTTCACATGCACGTGTTACACGTAAGTGTCAATAGGTTTAATCTATACTGAATGAATTTTTGGCTAAAAATTTTTAATATATGTAAAGAAATTTTATTGCAAAATTTTCACTTATTGGGAGCTCTGCTTTTAGTCTTGGCTAAATCTATATATTAAGTTAGTGACAGCAAACGCTGTAAACCGAGTATTATACTGTCTGATCGTTTTCCTTGGCGGGGGGAGGGGGCGGGGGCGAGGAAAATTAATGTATTGAAGCGTTCCAATGCTTTGTCAATAATTTTCAAGAGGACTATTTCATTCCCTAAGTAGATAAGTGAGTAAACTTAAATTCTGTTAATTTAGCCTGGATTTTGGACTGCTTTTTGGGGGGAAATATCTCCAGGAAAACTCTAGAAATGGTATTTCCGGGTGTCTAGTTTTCAAAATTTTCTGGGGGGTGGGGCTCGAGTACCAAGCTGTTTACCGTTCAATTTGGGACTTATTTTCAAAACTAATGACTGCCCTGATTTCACCCTCACCTTTTTGTTATTTTAACCCGACCCAGGCGTCTCTTAGGGCGAGTTAACGTTAAGAAGCTCGCGATTATTTATTTGACTGGCCATGTTTGATTCGATGTTGGAGTGGACGGTGAGGGAAGGGGGCAGGGAAAGCCGTATGCACTGCCCCACCCTCTCCACTATCCTTCTTTTCGACCGTCGCTCACGCCCTTAGTACAGCCTTCCGCTGTTGTAAAAATCAGAGATGCCAGCTATTTTCAACAAGCTAATACTGACCACTCGCCTGCCAAACTTACGCGTATAGTGCGTTAGGAAAGACCTCTCTAATTGAACAACCAGCGCCTCAGTCAGCGCATGGCAGAGTTCTTTGATATGTTTTTTTTATTTTTCTGTAAACGTTATTAATCGTCTCGCGGGCTTCGCGTTTTCGAAATGAAACTATATTTGCTAAAGATTCAGAATATGCTGCAAAATGCTGGTCAAACCACAAACTTCTCAGTTTTATTTTTGGGCGATAAACTGAACTGGTGTCCGACCTACAGTGCAACGAGACGTTAGTATCTCTCTGACATGAATGGATATGGTAAGGAATAATTGGTACGAGTCACGTCAGCCAGAAACTGTTTAAATATCTTGAGAACATGAACATTATCATGATCCAGTGCACGACGACTTTGTGGCCTTTCTCTCATTTTTAACAGTTGAACGACAAAGATGCAGGAATCGTCCTGAATTCAGCAAAAACATACTCGTTGATGTAACGGTCAATATCGTTAATTGAACGTCAACAATTTCAACATTTTTAAACCTTCTCGCGAGACGAGACTCTCGTCTCGAAAGGGCGTGGTAATGTAATTTAAGTTGTTCTGGAGGACAGACCTCCATTAAGCCGCCCAGTAGTTTATTTCCGCCGCTTCTGAGGGATGGTTGTCAGTATTGCTTTCACTGGTGGGGGATTAAACGAAGAAGCTTATGATGTTGACCTCAATGGTACATCGTCCATTTACATAGGACTTGTGGGAAACTGAATCTCCCCTTTGCCTTGATAGTCGATACTCAAGATGTGATTCAATTTAACAGATATATGTACAGTGCATGACTACAAAGAATCAGAAAACAAAAATCTTTAACATTCGTGAATGGTGAAATTGATAACAGTTAAAATGGTTTTTTCTTTAGATGGATCCCAGCATGAAGGGAAATGCAGCTCCTGCTGAAGCAGAAAATGCAAAATCTTCGAAATTCGCACCTGACCCTGAAAAAAAGAAGAGGAAGAGACGCAAAAAGAACAAGGCGGAAATAGTCAGTACTGCCCCCGGAAACGAAACTGAAATTGGTGGACCGTCTGCGAAGCCTTTTAAAAATGCAGATAAAGAAGATGCAAATGAATGTTTTAATTTAAACGACAAGGTTATTACAGTGAAAGAAAGCGAAGAATATGATATCCGAGTCCGCGAAACAGGTAGCAAAAAGAAAAAGGACAGCATGGTCTCTGAGGTGAATTTGAATCCTGAAGATATTAACAGTGACAATCAGGATATGTTTAGTAGCCCAGAAAGAGTTGGTTCCAAGACCAACTTCGTGGAGGAAGGCATTAAAGATCCATTTGCAATGGAAAATGAAGAGCAAGAAGCTGTGGAAGATGGTCAACCACCAACAGGAGATGATGTTTTTAGTGGGGACATCAGGCGAGACAGTGGTGAGGAATACAATGACGTGAAGGAAGAGACCATATCAGCAGGAGAAGACGAGAAACCGCCCCTAGTTTCAGATGAAGATGGTTCAAGTTCAACTCTAGAAGCTGTGACAGATAAAGAGACAGCTGAATCAGCAACAGTTACAACTACTGCTGATGGGACAGCTGATGGACCTGTTGTAGATGGTTCTTATCCTAGCTTACCCATAGGAGATGATGTGGAGTCTGATACTGGAGACAACCTATGCGATGTGCCAGTAGACAATGAGGGGTGGGCACAAATGCACTTGATAACCATAAATTCCTGCTAGTCATCTGAATCACAAGTTTATGCTAGGGCAGAAGCTTCAGATGTAAAAGTTGCCCCATCATATTTTTCAAAGTTCCTGTTAAATTTTCTGCTGCGCAACCCAAGGAAATTTAATTTTCATTTTAGATGAGAATGCAACCTCATTTCCTATGGACAATCTGTGAGTTTCTTCGAATTATGTCAAACTTGATGTTAAACTGCCATAGTCACAATAAGGCACCGTACTTTGATTTCCTATCATCCTTATTGTGCGACTGACAAAATTTTGAATTGTATCTTGTTTCTGTCTTCAGGAGAAACGTATTGTGTATTTACAAGCTCATTTATGGGGTTGGTCTCGAAGCACTTCGGAGTTTGTTCATGGACATCAATCCAACTTGGTCTAATCAGCCCTCTGATGCAGCAGCATTTGATAAAGGGAAGATGAAACTTACTAAAGACGACGAGGTCAGTTTCAAAAAAGGAAATATCCAGGAATGGGATTTCTCACTGATTACAAACATACTCCTGTTTTCAAACACTTGTGCTCCGGAGGTAAAGCGCAGACCAGGCTATGATACTGCCCTGAAGGAATTAAAGAAGTGTCGTAATAAGGTGCTGGGTCATCCCTCTACAGACAAGATGTCCGATGCAGACTTCAACCACTACTGGCCTCTTCTTTTAACCCACTTTAGTACAGTTGGTGCTGATCCAGATGCTATCGCCGAGATAAAGCTCCAGTCAGGTAGTGTGTCTTTTATCCTACCTCTTACCTCATATATTATTGTATTAAATTTTTGTTAGTTGAGTTGGATTGGAGGGTATGTATATTAATTTTGGTGTTCTTCTAGCGACGTCGACAAACAGTGCTTCAAGTTTGGCAATCATCCGCGCTTCCCATTTTTAAAAAATTTAAAGATTGTTTTTTCGTTCCATCTCGATCGAAGCAGATCTTTTGGAACGCAGACTTAAAAGTAAATAGGGTAGATAGTGCTTGAATTTCAGAAAAATTGACATGAAAGTCCTTGCATCGACAAAATGACCTCTCTCATTCACCGTTCCTCGTTTTCTTTACTAGATATGGATTGGCTAGAAAATTAAACAAAGCTTTCTGACCTCGTGTGAAGCTTTGCGATATTTGGATAATTCCAAGACCAGCTAACTATTATTTTTAAGTCAATTTAGTGTTGGTATGGCTTAAAACTAATGTTAAACTGACGATTTTGAGTAAATTCAGATAATATTAAAGTATTTAAACGCGACGCTGTTGAAAATTCTGATCCCGGTAATGTAGGATTTTATCGTGTGGGTTTCATGTGATATGTTTTTGGCTTCTTACAGGAAATGTGACGCTCTTTGAAAAAAAAACTTATTTGAAGTCTATTCACCTTCTTTCCTAGATGAAGTTCTTAATGCTGGAGGATACTACAAGGAATTATTTATGACCGAACGAGAGAAATTTAATCCTCTGGAAAAGAAGCTGGATAAATTAACAAGCAAGTTTGAAACCTTCATTGCTGATCAGTTCGGTAATTCTACCGAAAAATCTGCCCTTTGCCCAAACGATCTGAGTGGCCGCAAGTGGGATGAATGGCTGAAGTTTTGCGACGCAGTAAGCGATTTTGACACGCGGAAGAACCAGTACATCCTTGTCACTGATGTTCTTTCATCAGAGAATCTCGGCTACTTTTCCATTCTGAGAAGTATATCCTGGAAGATGGTGGTAGATTTCGATCCTATGTCAGAAGAGAAAGGGTTGTATCACTCCTTTACCTCACAAGAGGGTCAAGCTAGTCTTGTGAGCATGATTACCCCTGCGGAGGTCAAGGGAAGTACTATCGTAAGCCTCTCACGTCAGATTGATCCTAGTAAAACGCAGTGGTTGTTCGTGAAAGGAAGATCAAGTGACACAGACGGTAAGAAAGAGAATTTTTCAGAGTGGGAATCAACTTCAGTAAAAGAAATTTCAAGATTTTTTGTATGTTGTTGTGATCCAGACAAGTTCGACCGCCAGAAGCCAGTCGTGTGTCTTGTTCTACCATTGTGTCAAGAAAGTACTCCTCATTTGGAAGTGACTCTGGGTCGGCTCTTCGAGAATTTTGATGATCAATTCAGTTTACAGACAGTATCCTTTAAGCAAGAGAAACGACTTTCAGCTTTCAATAAGGTCAAAGTTCGCACAGTGGAGCTATGTCCAAGGCTTGTCCATCTTGGTTTGAAAAAAATGCTCACTTCCTCGTCAGAATCACGGTACTCAATGCCTACCTCCCAGGCCAAGGTTTATGTAGACCTCACAGAGAAAGAGCTGCTTTACTTGAGTGAACACCTTGAAATCCTGTATGAGGGCTGCGAAGGCTTACCAGAGGTCTCAGATGACTCGTTAGATGAAGAACAAGTAAGAAAATTCCTAGATGAGCACAGACAACTGTTCATGTCGGGCAATGAGATATCGTTTGCAAGTTTGTATGACAACCATGATGCTAAGAGAGAGATTGAAAAGGACATTCAGATCCATGTCCAGCGCGTTTTAGATAATGGACTTAAACGTCCAATGATGGTGGTTATAAAGCACTTACCAGGGACTGGTGGCACCACCATCGCTCGCCGGGTGATGTGGGATCTGCACAAAGCGTACCCGTGTGCTTTCATTGATTTACGTTCTCGTATGCATTTCGAGGACGACAGTAGCTACGCCAATAAGTTAGCTGATCGGATTGCAGCACTGGAGGAAATCTGTCAAACATCCCCCGTAATTCTGGTGGATGGAAAACAATCAGGGTCAATCGAAAGCATAGCCAACAAAACTATACGGATGCTGGGTAATAAAGGAAAACGGGCCCTTCTCTTGTGTTGCCAACACGGCTTTAAGACCTCAACTAAAGAACATCAAGAACTTTCTTGGGTTCATCATGTGTTCTATGTTGATGCCAAGCTCGAAGACTCCATGGCCGATCTAAACGAGTTTGATTCTAAATACGCGCAACTAATTGAGAAGTCCCTAGGTGCGAAGCCAGTTTCTGGTCCTTGCCGTGTATTCCACTTTCCACTCTTGGCAATGATGCAGAAATTTCGACCCAAACTCCAGAAGATAGTTGACGACACTTGGAACGAGATGGAAGATCTTCAACAGCAAATTGCTACTGTGGTAGCTTTCCTTCAGAAGTATGCTAACCAACCAACGCCAGCGTTACTCCTCTATGATGCTTTCAAGGGCTACATTCGTCTAGAGTGTAACAAAGCAGTCACGTACGACGATATCAAACGGCTTTTTTCGGAACATTTATTAAATCTGATGGTACCTTCAAACCCCTGGAAACGTCGAGGAAAATTTTTTCACTCAAAGGAAATGTCTCCTCAAAGTTACACGCTCCAGCATCGTGTAGTGGCTGAGATGTTGCTGAAGAAGTGTTTTCAAGAACAAGGCTGTGACCTGTTTCAAGTAGTGGGCCAGTTTCTGGAGTTTCCGATTTATAAGCGTGACAACCGCGAGTTCCTTACGCTTTTCCAAGAGCTCTTTGTCTACAACAAGGACCTCCAGAAAAAGCTTAAATTTTCTGTTCTTTTTGAGGAGCTGAAAGGCATAAGCTCGGAACGTGCCTCACGAGTGTTTTGTGAGGCAGCTGAGAAGACTGGCGATTCAGTCATTTTTGCCAATGCCGCACGATTTTTGGCAAAGATGGAGCCTCCGTTATTTTCAAAGGCGATGGCGCTGATCGAGCAGGCCTTTAAAGCAAATACATCTGGCTCCAAACAAAGATTCAGAAGTATTTGCCATACGAAAGGGGTAGTACTATACTGTCAGCTGCGATACTTGATCAGCACCGGTAGAGTCAGAGACCTCGCTAAACTTGAAGAATCAGCTAGCAAAGTGTTAGAGGCGTACAAAGAAGCTCGTGACTTCCCCCCGACCTATCCTAATCCTTTGATTGGTGAAGTTGAGGTCTGGCTGGCTTGTCTTGGATGGATTATGAAGAACATTTGCGGGCGTGACTCGGAGAAAACTCTGAAGTTTCTTGCTAACCAGTGCCCTCCGTTTTTTCGCGCCTGCGTTAGTGAATCATTTTATCTTCTTGACATTGTTGATGGCATTGTTCTAAGCGTACCCACCCTTCCAGATCCAGAGGATACTCAAAGAAGATGTAACAACAACAGGCTAGCTCTTATGAAGTCGTTTGGTACTGGCTTTTCTTCAACTGGACGTGGGAGAGATGTAAAAGATGTCGTTCAGGCTTGCAAGGCACTTTGTTGTTTCAAAAACTTTCCAAGGACCTCGGCACTAGAGTTGAAAAAGCTTCAGGCTCATTTCATTTTGAACTCCAGTGATCAAATAGAATCTCTGAAGCAAGAAAATCTCGAGTTTTTGCTCAAGCTCTTAGAGGAAATTGTCCTTCAGGAACATCAATACCGCTTGGCCTATCACCTGATGAAAGTCTGTGTATTGGTATCAGGACCTCAATGCTACAGTCTCGAACAAGGCCTCACTGTGTGCGAGAAGTGGCTGGAGGTTGCGAGTAATGACTGTCTTCCTTACTTCTATCAAATGGTCATTTATTTCTTGAAGATCCTTGATGGCCATGTAATCGAATTCATGCCAAAGTATTTGAAAGTCTTAAAGATGTGCCGAGATAAGTCACAAAACCACTGTCGTAGTAGCCAGGCAACGCTGTTTGTTGGCAAAGAAGGGATTGGAATGTCACGCCTTGTAACTCGAAGCACTTTGTTCCGTGGGGAAACAGACTACTCTACTGATGTGTCGGAGACTGTCACAAGGTTCTGGCTTGTTGACAATAGAAAGAAGTTGCTTGAATGTAAAGGAAGGATCCGCGTAGAGCCATCTTCTGATAGAGGAAAAAAGTATCCCTACATCGAGCTGCTACAAGGAAATGTGGTACTCTACGTCGGAAAGAATGCTGACATTGGCAAAGTGGAAAGAGATTTCAACAAAGGACAGCTGGTCTATTTTGTTGTCAGTTTCAACCTTCAGGGTCCAGTTGCAAACGGGATAACCTTCTCTCCTCATACTCCTTCTCGTGAAAAGGACCAGTCCCAGAACAAAATGGCGTGAACTTGCAACAATGAACTTGCAACAAGCCAGTGTTACTGGGAGTTGGGATGATACATTGAAATTAGTTAACTGTCCATTTTGGCATTAGGTGAGACATTCGCTCACATTTTTTATATTGACTTCCATCAAGAGATTCTAAACTGCTTGCTTTTATGTCTTCATGAGCAAGAGGCAGCGAGAAACAGATACGCGTAATTTGTTTCTTCTTGTGGGTAAAAAAAATGAGGTTTTCATTTCCTAAACAAAAAGTCGAGGAATTGTTACGGCTTCTTTAGGCTTCATTATTTAAACTTAACCGGAAAGAAAACTTGAATTTGCAGATTTGAACATGCCACAAAGAACTGATATATTTAATCATTTCTAAGAATGCCTAGCGTTTCGTTAACAAATTTGTGAACTAAGAGACTGGTCATTATTGCTTAGGGTTAGCTCGGGGGATCGGCTTTGTTATATTCTTGTAATCCCCCCAGCCCCCCACCTCATTGACAGTTAATAAACAATCAGTTTTCTATAGTTCCCCCCATTATACTCTATCGGGGAAGACTGATCCCTATTCTATTCCTCCTGAAAGAACCGTTTTATCCCCCGAAATCCTCCACACCCCCCCTTAACGCCATCCGTGATCCGTGATAAATAATGACTGTTCCCTCAGATGTAGGGGTGTGGCTTGTAAATGTTTTTCATCTCTATCATCTTAAAATCCAAGACTTTTAACTTACATCACTCAGATTCCATAGTGACAGGGATATATAGTCCAGGCAATCACAAGTAACTCCTCTCATTTGACGAAATGTTCGAAAACAATTGGCTGTTCCTCATAACTCCAGTAATATTATGCGAGAATATAGAGTATGATCAACACATGTTTGCTCCAACACGACCACGTTCAGGCTAAGAAACATGAATAGAACGAGACGAGGTGATATTCTTCTCTTGGATAAGATGAATTTCTTCTGCTAAAGGGCGGAGTTGGACTTCTGTGTAATGCAATTTTGAACAACAATGGGTCAACTATTCTTTCTCTCTTTATCTTTGTCAGTCTCCTAATTCCTTTCTAATCATTCTGAACACACTAAACACTCGCGGTATTCGCAAAAGACGAATATGTTATGGGTGGTATTGAATCTGCTAAGTTATGCACGACACAGCTTTCCCTTGTTTGTTTGCAATCTGCACAAGCAAGCGCGTGAGCAAAAGGGTGTGACAGGAAATCTGTCCTACATAGCTCTACCATTAATATTCTGATTAGGATGGAAAAGATGTGGTGCTTACTCAGAAAATCTCTTCAGCTTGATTAACAAATGTCACTGGGATATTTTAAATAAGTGATGACACGTTGAGGATATTGATAGCCCCTTCACATTTATATTGCAAATAGTCGGCACATTCTTCTCTTAGATTTCCACTTTGTAAATATCTTAGGACTTCTTGAAACGTTCTTCTTGTGTGAGTAAGCACCACATCTTTTCCATCCTAATCAGAATATTAAGCCAGATGATTGGTTGATTTTACTAGCTTCGATTCTAAAGAATCCATCTTATATTTTTGAACAGAAACAATTTTTTTCCTTTTCACAAGATTGACTAAGGTTATGTTTTTTATACAAACGTATTCCTAAAATTCGTTGCCAACAATTGCGAGTGACACATCAAAGTTTAGAGATAAATGATTAAACCCGTTTGCTCGCACAGACTTACTACACATTTGCAACTTCTCAGCATAGTGGAAAACACGAGTGGAGAAGAGATCAATACTTCGCCATTTACTTACTTGCTACATTCTGGTAGCCATCTTTAGTTGCCTGTCAGAGGGCCTTCTGGGAAACTTAGTGCCCAGTGCTCCTCGCTTTGCCAAGCTGTGCCTGTTGCCAATAGGCTGTGCCTGTTCCTAATAGGCTGTGCCTGTCCCTATTATGCCGTGCCTGTTTCTAATGAGCTGTGCCTGTTCCTAATAAGCTGTGCCTGCTCCTAATCGGCTGTGCCTGTTCCTAATAGGCTGTGCCTGTTCCTAATAAGCCGTGCCTGTTCCTAATAAGCTGTGCCTGTTCCTAATAGGCTGTGCCTGTTCCTAATAGGCTGTGCCTGTTCCTAATAGGCTGTGCCTGTTCCTTATAAGCTGTGCCTGTTCCTAATAGGCTGTGCCTGTTCCTAATAGGCTGTGCCTGTTCCTTATAAGCTGTGCCTGTTCCTCATAAGCTGTGCCTGCTCCTAATCGGCTGTGCCTGTTCCTAATAGGCTGTGCCTGTTCCTAATAGGCTGTGCCTGTTCCTAATAAGCTGTGCCTGTTCCTAATAGGTTGTGCCTGTTCCTAATAAGCTGTGCCTGTTCCTAATAAGCTGTGCCTGTTCCTAATAGGTTGTGCCTGTTCCTAATAAGCTGTGCCTGTTCCTAATAAGCTGTGCCTGTTCCTAATAGGCTGTGCCTGTTCCTAATAGGCTGTGCCTGTTCCTTATAAGCTGTGCCTGTTCCTCATAAGCTGTGCCTGCTCCTAATCGGCTGTGCCTGTTCCTAATAGGCTGTGCCTGTTCCTAATAGGCTGTGCCTGTTCCTAATAAGCTGTGCCTGTTCCTAATAGGTTGTGCCTGTTCCTAATAAGCTGTGCCTGTTCCTAATAAGCTGTGCCTGTTCCTAATAGGTTGTGCCTGTTCCTAATAAGCTGTGCCTGTTCCTAATAAGCTGTGCCTGTTCGTAATAGGCTGTGCCTGTTCCTAATAGGCTGTGCCTGTTCCTTATAAGCTGTGCCTGTTCCTCATAAGCTGTGCCTGCTCCTAATCGGCTGTGCCTGTTCCTAATAGGCTGTGCCTGTTCCTAATAGGCTGTGCCTGTTCCTAATAGGCTGTGCCTGTTCCTAATAGGTTGTGCCTGTTCCTAATAAGCTGTGCCTGTTCCTAATAGGCTGTGCCTGTTCGTAATAGGCTGTGCCTGTTCCTAATAGGCTGTGCCTGTTCCTTATAAGCTGTGCCTGTTCTTCATAAGCTGTGCCTGTCCCTAATCGGCTGTGCCTGTTCCTAATAAGCTGTGCCTGTTCCTAATAAGCTGTGCCTGTTCCTAATTAGCTGTGCCTGTTCCTAATAAGCTGTGCCTGTTCGTAATAAGCTGTGCCTGTTCCTAATAGGCTGTGCCTGTTCCTTATAAGCTGTGCCTGTTCTTCATAAGCTGTGCCTGTCCCTAATCGGCTGTGCCTGTTCCTAATAAGCTGTGCCTGTTCCTAATCGGCTGTGCCTGTTCCTAATAAGCTGTGCCTGTTCCTAATCGGTTGTGGCTGTTCCTAATAAGCTGTGCCTGTTTCTAATAGGCTGTGCCTGTTCCTAATAAGCTGTGCCTGTTCCTAATCGGTTGTGCCTGTTTCTAATAGGCTGTGCCTGTTCCTAATAAGCTGTGCCTGTTCCTAATAAGCTGTGCCTGTTCCTAATCGGTTGTTCCTGTTTGTAATAGGCTGTGCCTGTTCCTGATTGGCTGTGATTGTTCCCAATAGGCTGTGCCTGTTCCTAATAGGCTGTGCATGTTTCTGATAAGCTGAGCCTGTTCCTTATAAGCTGTGCCTGTTCCTAATAGGCTGTGCCTGTTTGTAATCGGCAGTGCCTGTTCCTAATAAGCTGTGCCTGTTCCTAATAGGCTGTGCCTTTTCCTAATAAGCTGTGCCTGTTCCTTATAAGCTGTGCCTGTTCCTAATAGGCTGTGTCTGTTCCTAATAAGCTGTGCCTGTTCCTAATAGGCTGTGCCTGTTCCTAATAAGCTGTGCCTGTTTGTAATAGGCTGTGCCTGTTCCTAATCGGCTGTGCCTGTTCCTAATAAGCTGTACGTTTTCCTAATAAGCTGTGCCTTTTCCTAATAGGCTGTGCCTGTTCCTAATAAGCTGTGCCTTTTCCTAATGAGCTGTGCCTGTTCCTAATGAGCTGTGCCTGTTCCTAATCGGCTGTGCCTGTTCCTAATAAGCTGTGCCTGTTCCTAATAAGCTGTGCCTGTTCCTAATTAGCTGTGCCTGTTCCTAATAGGCTGTGCCTGTTCCTAATAAGCTGTGCCTGTTCCATATAAGCAGTGCCTGTTCCTATTTTGATGTCCAACTTTTTTTTGTGCCTGTTCCTATTTGGAACTGGATTTTGACCCTAATCCCGCTTTATACATATAGTAAACGTACCAGCGTTAAAATTGCGGTAGCGCTTGTGAATTCCATATTTGCGGCTAAAGTCAAGGGCGAAGGAACGGAAATTCTGTGATCTCGTCTGATAACATCAATGACAAAAGAAAGATAGATAAATCTGGTAATTACACAAAGGAAAACTGATGGTACGCAAGTCGACTCAAAAGGCACACGCATAACCTATGCCAGACTGGTCACTCAACAGTGGAGGATCGTAAACGCAACATTTTCAATAAGAATTAAAGTCCAGTGTTTCCGTGGCAGTTTCGCTTTCGCATGGTTATATATTCTCGCAAAGTCTATTTCTTTCGCTGATCTGTGAGCCGTGCATTTCATAGGAAGTTGGTGGTGTTTTAGACACCTAATAAAAAATGAATTCTTGAAATTCTTCTGGACGGCTCCGTCTGCTAACTTCCTTTTGTCTTTTAACGCCACGAGAAATTCCCACGCGATGACCCCATGCAACTTCTCCTCAGCTAATGTTACTCTAGCCTGCGTCGCAGACATTCTTCACGTCCGGCTGCAACGCAGGCTAGTGTTACTCGAGGTCTAAAATGTATTGGTGGACGACGAAAAGCTCTTATTAAAGAGCTCGCAACTAGGGCTTGCGCTTTCGCTAGTCTAAGTTTGGAGCTGTGGCTGAACGTCGTTATATTTTGAGAGGCGTGGAAAGGTTCCCGTGATTTTCTCACGCTTACAAGCATATGTTTCATTAAAAACATGCAGGCGTGACCACGAAACGTATGTTCAAATTGTTTATTGCAATGTGGTAGGTCAACTTCGTTTTCACATGCTGTGCGACCGTTATGCCGCGACTAAAACTCATGGCAAATTTAGCACAACAAAAGATAAATAAACAGGTTTACAACGCAGCTATCTTTCATGTATAATGGTTCATAATTATTCATAACACTCAGTAAAGGAAAAAAAAATCAACACTTAGTTTTAGTCACGTGCGTTATCGTCTTAGGGATGAATGAGCCAAGTGCTTGAATGTCTTTGTACAAACTTCGTACAACATGTCCTGCTACATCCGGTCCGGGTTTTAGGATTCGGGGTCATATTCCGTCATTCCGTCATTCCGGCATTCCAGCATTCCATCGTTCTAGGTTTTAGGGTCATGCATTTTGAATGCTGACCTTTCGTGCATAGCAGATGAATGTAACAAGCGCAAGCTGTAAGAATGTGGTGCAGACTACCTACACTTGGACGTCATGGATGGGTATGTATCCTGAATCTAAACTCGAAAATAAAGCGGATGTTTGAAAAAAGATAGACTACTAGCTAGGATTCCTGTTTTCTTACGTGACGTTCTGTGCACCTTTATGATGGATGTGAAGACCTCCCAGAATTCTCACATGATCAAGCAGAAACTCAAAATTTTCTCGAAGAACATAGAAAGTCCTTTATTTCAGGAAATCTTATCTCACTTGTTAGTCTTTACGACAATCACGATGCAAGAAGACAAATTGAGACGGATATTCGAAACCACGTTCAACGTCTCCTCGATCAAGGTTTGACACGATCAGTGATTGTAGAAATTAGACACTCACCTGGTACAGGTGGCTCCACTATAGCGCGTCGTGTTATGTGGGACCTTCACAGAACCTACCCCTGTGCAATTCTGGAAATAATGACTTCTCGCTATTATTTCGATGAAGACAACATGTTATCCACCAAATTTGCTGACCGCATTTCAGCATTAGAGGAACTTTGCCATACGTCGCCTTTGATCCTAATTGACGGAAAACACTCTGGATTGATTGAAGCTCTTTCAAACAAGCTCGTACGAATGCTCTGCAACAAAGGTAAACGAGCCCTGTTATTACGCTGTAAACATGGATCAAAGTCAACCAAAAAGGCAACCCAGGAGTCTTCTCATGTTCACCATGTATTTGATGTGAACGTTAAGCTTGAGGATTCGCTCTCTGATCTAAACGAGTTTCAATCCAAGTACAAAGAATACATTGCTCAGTCGTTAAGTGGGAATCAAGGGCAGAAGCTATGCCGTGTCTTTCATTTCCCCCTACTTGCAATGATGGAAGAGTTTCAGCCCAAGCTAAAAGGGATAATTGAAGACACTCTGGACGAAATGGGAGGCATCCAACAAGAAATAGCAATGGTCGTGGCTTTCTTGCAAAAATACGCAAATCATGTAACACCAGCCCTCCTCCTGTATGAAGCATTTAAAGGGTACATTCGCGTCTCCAGTGACACGCCTATTACCTATAAAGACATCAAACATCTGTTTACAGAGCACTTGCTCAATCTGATGGTGCCTACAGATCCTCCTAGGCCAAAGGAAGAAAAAGTATAACAGAGAAAGCGCCGCTCGAATGTTACACTCTTCAGCATCCGCTGGTTGCGGATTTGGTTCTGAAAAAGGTTTTACAGGTCCAGGAGTGTGATCTCTTTGGAATAGTGAACAAGTTCCTTCAGTTACCTATTTACCAGCACGAATGCTTCGTGCCCCTCTTTGAAGAGCTGTTTCTCCACAACAAGTATGGGCGAAAAATCAAGTTTTCAATTTTGTTTGAAGAGCTCAAGCGTATGGATTCAGAGCACGCGGCAAGAATCTTCTGTGAGGCTGCTGTGAAGACAAATGACGCCGCTGTATATGCTAACGCAGCAAGATTTCTCGCTAAGAAGGAACCACCGTCGTTTTCGAAAGCAAAGAATCTCATTCAGTGTGCTTTTAAAGCCAACAATTCAAAAGTACGACTGCGCAGCTTGTATCACACCAAAGGCCGCGTTCTCTTCCATGAAATGAAGCGTGAGATTCACTCTGGCCTAGTAAAAGATCTAAAGAAGCTCGAAGACCTAGCCAGTGTAGTACTGAAGGCTTATCACGAGGCACGAAACTTTCCACCAACCTATCCTCATCCTCTAATTGGTGAGGTTGAAGTTTGGCTAGCTTGTATCGAATGGATTATGAAAAATCGTTGCAATCGTGACTCTAATCGAACCTTGAAATTTCTTACCAACCAATCACCATCTTTCTTCCGGACCTGCGTCAGTGACTCATTTAATCTACTGGATGTCGTGGATGAAATCTGCCAGAGTGTCCCTAACCTTACAGATGCCGAAGAAACTCAGCGACTCAGTAACAGTGCTCGATTGCCCCTAATTTCTAACTTCAAAAGAGGACTTTCAGTAACTGGACGACAGCGAAATGCAGATGATTTACTTGAAGCTTGCAAAGCATTGTGTAGTACTCCTAACTTCCCGAGATCTTCACAAGTAGAGCTGAAGAAGCTTCAAGCCCACTTTATTCTGAGTGGCGATGATCCAATTGACACTTTAAACCGCGAGATCCTCGAGTATTTGTTGAGACTTCTGGAGGATCTAGTGCTGGCAGAGAACGATTATAGGCTCGCATACCATCTGATGAAGGTTTGTGTCTTGGTGACTGGGAAAAGATGTTACAGTCTTGAACAAGGTCTTACTGTTAGCGAGAAGTGGTGCGATGCATATCCTCACGATTGCCTCCCTTACTTTTACCAGATGACCATCTACTTTTTACAGATTCTTGATGGCAACTCACTTGAATTTACACCAAAGTACACCAAAGTATTGAGGATGTGCCAAGAGAAGTCCCAGAACCATTTTCGAAGCACTCAGTCGACGTTGTTTGTTGGCAAAGGAGGGCAAGGGATGTCCCGTCTTATCACTCGCAATACGCTACTGCGAGGGGAAACTGACTATGTTACAGACGACTCCGATAAAGTTACAAAGTTTTGGCGGGTGGATAGTCGAAAAAAATTGTTGGAATGCAAGGGAAGAATACGTGTCTCAGAACAGTCATCCGGTCGTCGGAAGAGCCATCCTCATATTGAATTGGTGCAAGGAAATCTTAAGCTCTACGTCGGGAAAAACGCAGACATCGGCAAAGTAGAAAGAGACTTCAACTCGGGAACGTTGGTGTACTTTGTCGTTAGCTTCAATCTCCATGGTCCGGTTGCCAACGGGATCACTTTCATACCACAAGAACCATCAAACGGTTGACAGAAGTGTGGGGATCAATAGATTGAAGGAGGCAATAGTGGAAAACGCTGGTCAAATATAGTAGAACAGTTAAATTAGCTCCTTGAGAGAACTAAAAAAACTTTGTAACTTCTTACTTCTTTGACGGCCTCATGGTTTGGCAGGGGTTTTGCATGATAGATGACTATCAAGTGCAATTCCCAAACTTGACAGTATTCGTAAACACAGTGCATCCATATTCTAATATTTATAAACGTAATTTGTTTTAATTTTGTCAAAAGTAATCTCTGTATTAATATTATGTCAACAAGTGGGGTGTGGAATCACGTCTCATCTTTAAAGAGGGAAATGAGATTTTCTTTTAAACCTGGAAAGTAGCAGACGCTTTATAATTTTTACAGTTTTGATGTCATTTTCGATTTGAATAACTTTCTTTTTATAATCGTGCCCTATTGTGGTTTTTTCTGGATTATAACCAATCAGCATTCCGTATAGCTTTCATAAAGCATTTTTGATTCAGCTCTGAACTTAGCTTAAGGTATGTGCTTCATCAGAATGTATTACCTGATTTGACCGTAGGATGAGCTTATTCTCATGAAATCTGAATTACCTGAAATTGGCTATCCTTAAAAAAGGCTGAAGTTGTGACAAAAATTCTGGGAATCAGAGACTGAGAGGGAGTAGAAAAACGGTCCCAATTTATTAGCTACGGTAACCATCAGTCCCTCGGCGTGTGTTATTGTCATTACCAAGTAAAATTCGATTTTTTCGGTGAAGAAAATGGACAAAAACGTCACTTTATCTATACTTTTGCGACTTCTACTATCATTGTCCGGTAAAATAAAAAATGGCCTATCATCCTTTCTCCCCCACCGCCTTTAGATGTCAGGCAAGTGGGGAGGCAACTTTAGAAAAAAAGCTCTTTTTCGATTGCCAAGATTGGAGTACTTTAAGCTCGCACTTGGTCAAAATTAGAGATTCCATCAACAGCGGATCCTGTTTTATCTCAGGATGGTTACCATCAAGAAACGAAAGCGTAAGTTTTAAACTTCGTTTCAAAGTGATTTAAAGTCTTACAGTACATGGGGTCCTAATTGGATTTAGAGTAACAGAGCTGGCTACTCAACTCAGCTGAACCTCCTATTCATTGGAAGAAAAAACGCTAAAATCGATTCATAGCTGAGGGAAAAAGTGAAAAAAAAAAAAAAAGAAACGCGGAACACCGGTACCAGACTGAGCTTGGCTTCTATTCTTGCTGAGAATGCATATGAAAGTAATGGTCAAACAAGAGAGCCCGCGGATATGTGTCAGTGGATTTGCTTCAAACAACAAAATGGCTGCCAAGTCGTGTTGCTCGTGCAAGATTGGACCTTCTATTTTGAACGCCGACCTTTCGTGCTTAACAGATGAATGTAACAGGCTGTTAGAATGTGGGGCCGATTACCTACACCTGGACGTAATGGATGGGTAAGTGGCTAAACCATTGAAATAAAACGAGCACTGTTCTCAGAGTACGATATCGAGGTCGCGATAAAGGACTTATTTTTCTCGCGTGACTCGCGTTAAGTGCATATCTAACCTCACATCCTATAAGTTGATGGAAAGGCTGGGACAATCTTTATGTGTAGGCTCTTAGGAATTCAGAAGAAATCTTGATTACTTCTACAGGTGCTATGTATTGAATCATCAAAATTGTGAGATGAAAAATTTCAATCGTATCACGAGCATCTGTCAGATCGAGTCCTATGATTTCCCGTTTATTACAAAACGTTCTCCTATTAACACCACAACAATGCATTTCCTCTTCAAGTCTCGTTATGTAGTTAAAATTGCTGCACTTAATTCACGTTTCTATAGGCTATTCAAATTGCTACGGCCATGCATTTTGCTAGTTACAGACCGCACTGCTAACAGAACTCATGTTGCATGATTCCACTTGCATATAGCATAAGCCATGCAATGAGGGCTCATGAAATTCTCCAGAGTTCCCTTCTCTTCCAGTCGTGTGCAAAAGATGACCGCTGTTGGGTGAAGAATGAGTGGAAATCATGACCAAAATTCCTGTCATGGCATGCGCAGTATCAGGGGCATTCCTTTTTATTTCAATCGAGTTCATGTAATTAGGCATATCCTGACTCTTCAAAATGTTTGAACCTCAAAACATGCTGTTTGCTTTTATGAAACACAGGACATATTGTACAAATCCTTTATTTCCATTTGATTCTGTTAGATAGTCTTTTAAATACAAGAAAATAGATATTGTCACCAATGAAATCATCAGTAGTAAGATAGATACAAGGGGTCTAACCAACAAATGTAATTTTTTTAAGTCAATATTTTACTTGCTTGATTTACAAAGGTCATTGAGTTTATCAGAATAAGTTAACCATACATGATTATGGGAAATAACGGTAATTTACCTTATTTTTTGTAGTCATTTTGTACCAAACTTGACATTTGGTGCTCCCTTAGTGAAATGCTTGAGAAAGAAAGTTCCTGATGCTTTTTTCGGTAAGTGAAGAAATTTTTGTGATCAAGGTTACTGTCAGTGGTAATGATCAAAATGAACTTTAGGTTTATTAAAAAGGCAGATCATATCAAAGCAAAAAGTATAACAAAGAGAGAAAACATTTATGATGATAAAAAATTAAGGAATGATTGTTTTATCATCCAGCCTTAGAGATAGACAAGATTTGTGTTAGCATCATTTAGATTTATAGCTATCATTATCTCAAAAAAATTAAGGGTGTTACCTTATTTATGACTTAGACCCCATTGACTGCTCTTGGAACAATATTTATGAACATACTAGAAAATTAAATTGAGGAAATATTTATTTTGAATTGAGAGTAATTTTATAGCAGTCTCTGAGTACGAGTTAGATCAGGCAAGATTCTCACTGTGTCAAATATTTGACTTCAGATATGCACATGATGGTTGCAAATCCAGAGAAGGTATGGACTGTCATTTATATTTAATCTGATTATGCACAGATATTTTACCATAGATGCTGTGGTGTACATTTATTCTGGGCTTAAATGGTTTAAAATTAGTTTCATTGATTTTAATTTTGTGTAAATTGGTATGTTGTATGCTGTAAGGGTAACCTTCCCTCCCTTAACGCATGCTCACCAAACAGTGGCATAATAATTTGAAAAAAGCTTATTAAAAGAGGGTACGATGATTCTTTGATTGGTTTTAAAGTCATGCATGATGTCAGGTATTGAATTAAAATAACTAAGAAATTCATGAATTTTTTTTTTAATTATGTAGTGGGTGGATGACATGGCAGATGCTGGGGCTGACCAGTACACCTTTCACTTGGAAGCAACAGGTTGGAATGATGATATTAAAACTTTGTTAATCATTGTGAGTTGTGGAAAAAATAAATTTTGATAAACAAAAGTGTCATCCCTGACAATAATTTATAATTATTATAATGATAAATTATAATGTTAAAAGTGTGGACCTGAGACCCTGTTTTTGTTTGAATTATGATTTTTCTATTATAAAGTAATTGGTTCTTGACAAAATTGATATTTGTTTGTTTCTAGAAAAGCCAGTGGACTTAATAAATCAAATTAAGAAGGCTGGAATGAAGGTATTAACAAAGATAGCCATACATGTAGATTTTGTTGCAAAGAATGTAGTAAAAGTAAAGTGAGCAGAAATAGTTATTTTGCTAGCATGGACAAGAGGATTGGTGGGGAGCAAGAGTAATTATTGCTATAGTATTTAGGTATATATGGTAGGCTGTTGAAATCTGAAAATCATTCCAGGTCCGCAACCCTTTATGCCTAAGTTCTAATTCAAAATTAAGAAAGATTTCAAGTTTGCATGATCCACTGTCATAATTCAGCCCCCAGAGTTAGCAGAACCTTATTTGTTGGGAGTATATATATTCCCTACATATCCGGGGCTTTTGCATCAATTTGCATGACTTTGTTTGAAGATGGACATTTTTGTATGATAGGTCACTTTCAGATCAGTGAGCATCATTTCTGTGATAAACTGGTTTATGTGGTCTGCTGGCCTACAGGCCCCTGTATAGATGTTCTCTTTTGTATGTGTTTCATTGGTAGTGTAGTCAGAATCTTCATTTTGTTACACATTGCTCATCCTGCACACTGCAATGCACCCAATTTTTATACTGGACTTGTTTGACTGCAATTTATTTTAGCTTGAGCGCAGACATGGTAGTCTTTATGTCTGGTAATAAAGGATAGAAATTGAGAAACCTAGAAATTGAGCTTTATACTGTCTGCTCTAATATTAACTTTTAACATCTTCTGTAAAGGTTGGTGTTGGCATAAAGCCTAACACACCAGTTGAAGCTGTCCTGCCATTTGTGGAACTGGTGGATATGGTTCTTGTTATGACAGTGGAGCCTGGATTTGGTGGACAAAAGTTTATGGCAGACATGATGCCGAAGGTAAATTTCTCAGACCAGATATGTAGTCTGTAAGTTACATTAATGCAGGGATAAAATACATGATAAGGTATACTATTGAAAAATGAATACCAATGGAATGAACTTGGAAGAATGTTAGGATTGTTGATGGGAATTAGATCATACCCTCTCAGACTGATCAGGAAATAGGGCAAACTCTAGGCAAAGTGTATTCTCATAAGAGACTGATCGCCTTTTTTTCTTGCCATAAAACTTTAAAATTTAAGATGATCTTAAGTTCATGAGTGTAAAATGGTCTGAAACATGGCCAGAAAGAAATTGCTTTGAAATTTGTGGTAACCGTTATATTCACTTCATGAAGTGCTTTCAAAAACTGATGTTTAATTTGTACCATATAAGGTATTATCTTCCTCTTTTAAGACACTTATTTTAAGGGACCACAAAACTGTTTCTTAAAAATTTATTTATTTTGAGTTTAACTTAATATTAATAATATTTTTTTTCTCTGGCAGGTCAAACACCTAAGAACCAAATATAGGGTTTTAGACATTGAAGTTGATGGTGGAGTAGGAATTCCTACAATTGAAGCAGCTGCTCAGGTATCTAAAGATTATGTGCCAACTTTTTTAATTACTGTTCATTTCAAGTAAGTACTGGACAGAGTGACCCCATAAGTGAAAGCCAGTGGATAGAGATAATAATAAAAATGGATTCTTGCCTAAGCCTTGTTCTTAAATTTGTGGGTCTACTCAACACCAAAATTGGAGCCAGGGATGCATTTTTGTTTCATGCATATGATTCCAGAAATAAAAGAACTTGATCAAATTAACATGAATTACTAGTATGCCTTATTTGATTCTTATTTACTTTATATTTTGTCTTGTATGGGTATCAAGTCACTCCATTGACCACTTTCAAAAATGGCTGCTGGAGTAATAATATTCTTTTGTTTAAATTTAAATTAGCCTTTCTGGCCTCGCTTGAGATAATGTATTCTTTTGAATTTTGTACTGGAGAACGAGGCCAGAAAGGCTAATTTAAACTTAAACAAAAGAATATTAATCCGGCAGCAATTTATAAAAGTGGTCTATTCACTCGAAATCCAAAAATGAAATTGGAGTTACCGGGAAAAGGCATTGTCAGTAGTTTACCATGTGACATTTTGTGAATGTTGACCACAAATGTTTTTATAGTTACTTGAATGTACAATTTATAGCTTGCCACATGGCCATTGAACTTAGGCAGCCAAATTGGGGTCTTTTGCTAAATTTAAAGTTGCTAAAGTTGTTTTCTACCAGCTGTGGTGACCCAAATGGTCACAGCTTTGAGCAATGTCATTTTAAAGGTAACCTTAAAGTACTACATATTGTGTTTCAAAGGCAGGGGCCAACATGATCGTATCTGGCAGTGCCATCATCAAAAGTGACAAACCAAAGGAGGTGATTGATGCCTTGAGAGCAACCACAGAAAAATGGATAAAGATTAACAGTGAAACAAGTCAATGAATCAGTTAGTTTGTCAGTGACAGCTACAGGGAAATTTTCAGCTTTGAATTTTGCTAAGAAAGACCAATGGTCATATATTTAATTGGAATATTTTTTATTGTTTATATTAAGCTGCGAGAACATTTCATATGAAAATAGATAAATTGCCAAGCGTTACGGTACGTGAAATTTGTTTATATCCAGGTGAATATATATTGTTTTTCAGCGCACTACAGTTTGTACATTTACACGTAGCTGTGTCAGGGTTACACTTATCCTTCATAATCATTCACCAACATTCCTACAAATTGCACTCCAATGTCTAGTGTCACATATTTATCTATTTTAAGTACTCCACCCATTTCACCTCATACAAAAGATTTAAAATGGAAACTTGTAGACCGTTAGGTAAAATATAAAAATTGTAAACCCTCTTAAGAAAAAAAAATCTGATGGTGCTCAAATGAACAATTTAACCTTTAACTCCCATGAGTGACCAAGACAGAATTTATCCAGACAGTATCAGTACAATGTCAAGCAGACAAGTGAGGAGAATAAAGAAGAACATTAATCAGCCAATTAATACAAATTATGTAAATTTTCTAATGACAAATTCTTCAAACTAACATAAGAATTGTATGGCAGACAGTAAGGAGGGGGGCTTTGGGATATTTTTGGTTTTGACTGTTTTTTGGATCGGGTTTTGAGTTTTGATTTTCACGGCAGTTTGTGGATTTTGGGTGTTTTTGCATTTGGTTTTCGGTTTTTCCTTTTTGACACCTTAAAGGTGAAAATGTAGCGGTTTTGTCAGGTTTGCATGCGGTTTTCGGTTTTGCTGCCTTTTTTCGTCGGTTTTTCGGTTTTGGGAGGTTTTTTCCTCCGGTTTTGCGGTTTCCCAGAGGTCCCAATGCCCCCTTCAAGTGAAAGCCAGAGGATAGAGATAATGATAAAAATGGATTCTAGCCTAAGCCTTGTTCTTAAACTTGCCATGGGTCTTAGTCATTACTAAAATTGGAGCCTGGGATGCATTGTTCTACTTATGACTTCCAGAAATAAAGAACTTGATCTAGTTAATGTCAATTACCGTATTTACCCGTGTATAATGCGAACTTATTTTTCCCGAAATGAACACCTAAATTCGAGATGCGTATTATACACGGAATCCTTTGTTTAGGCTGACGCGACATTAGAATAACAAAGACACATAAGCGTGCGATGTAATTGGTCTTTAATTTGAGGGTAAACTAACCTACCAATGACATGTTAACAATTTGGATCCTTGAATAAATTTAACTAAGTATTTAAGCGAACAGCTGATCAACAAAACAGTTACTGTAATCTTGAGCAATCAAACGTAAACATGACTACAAAACTCGCCGGAACCAAGCGTCAAAGTTACACAGTGTCAGATAAGTTACGAATCATCAATTTCGCCGAACAGCATGGAAATCTCGCTGCTGAAAGAGAGTTCGGAGTATCTGAAAGTAATGTTCGCTTATGGCGGAAGAGCAAGGAAAACTTGAAAAAGATGCCTCGGTTGAAACGAGCAAATCGTGGCAAAAAAGCTGCATGGCCAGAACTTGAGGTTGGTCTCCTCGAATGGATCACAGAGAAACGGAACAATGGTCTCGCCATTTTACCATCGCTGGTGAGGCTGAAGGCCCTCGACATGGCAAAGAACGAGAAATATGGGATTCCACAAGGGCAGTTTAAAGCAGGCAACCACTGGTGTCAGCGTTTCATGAAGCGTAATGGCTTGTCTCTTCGCCAAAAGACAACTCTTGCCCAGCGGCTTCCAGATGACTATGAGGAGAAAATCGTGCGATTCCACCGCTACATTATCGATCTTCGCAAAGAGCACAATTATCCTCTTCATGTTATTGCTAACATGGACGAAACGCCACTAACATTTGACATGCCGCCAAATCGAACCATCAACAACTCGGGAGAGAAAACGATCAAGATTCGTACTACGGGTAATGAAAAGAACCGCATTACAGTCGTGTTGACCTGTGCTGGCGATGGAAGCAAACTGAGACCGATGGTAATCTTCAAAAGAAAAACTCTCCCAAAGGTTGCCAACAAGCACGGAGTTGTAATCGCCGCTCAAGAGAAAGGTTGGATGGACGGTGAAGGAATGAAAACATGGATCGACAAAGTTTGGTGTTCGAGGAGAGGTGGCCTGGGGAGAAGAAGAAGCCTGCTTGTTTGTGACGCGTTTGAAGCCCACGTGACCGAAAGAGTGAAAACAGCACTGACACGAGAAAACACGAACTTAGCAGTAATTCCTGGCGGATTAACCTCGATCTTGCAGCCGCTGGATGTCTCTTTAAACAAGCCGTTTAAAGATGGTGTTAGAAAGAGGTGGATGGAGTGGATGGCGGAGGGAATCCATGAATTTACAGCGAGTGGCCGCCAAAAGAAACCATCCGAGGAACTGATCCTTTCGTGGATCGCAGGAGCATGGCAGGACATTTCCGAAGAAATGATTGAATCCTCATTTCTAAAATGCGGGATCACCAACAGCCTTGATGGATCCGAGGACGACCTAGTTTACGAGGCCAAGGATGACTGCAACAACGAGCTCGATGACTCGTTTGCAAGAGAACTGTTCCAGTCAGACTCCGAGTCCGAGTTTGAAGGATTTGATATGTGAAAGATGTTGTAACCATCATTTCGTTAGTTTGCCAAGTTAATTGAAATAAATAATGTTATACAATTTTACCTTCTTGTTGAGTAGTTTATTTTTCTTTTTTCTCAAAATTTGGTCTGAAATTGGGATTCGTATTATACACGGGCCCGCATTATACACGGGTAAATACGGTACTAAATATGCCTAGTTTGATTCTGGCTTATTTGATATATCTCTTTGTCAAGTTCAAAATTTCCATTTGACGACTCAAACGGATTTTCATAAATTTATTCAACTTCTTTTACCATGAAAACTTTGCTAACGTCATGATCACTGAAGCAATAGTGAGAACTTAGTGCCACTGTCACAAGAAAAATTAAATGGTTTTAAGCACGGCGGCTAAAACTTCGCTTTTGATTGAAAGATCTTGCGTTAACTGGTATGACAAGAAAAATAAGTTAACCTTTATACTGCTTGCAGGCTGTCGCAGTGCTTTCGTGAGCTCTTGTGATATGGTAGACCTTTCTAGAAATGAAAGTGGCGCGCACGTGTATTAGCAAATTCACAAACAGAAGACTTGAAGTAAATAAACGTCTCTGCAATAGTTCTAATTAACAATTCCACGAGCATGCATTGGATAAGAGATGATAGATAGCCAATGAGACCTGTAGTGCCAAGTTGGCTATAATCATCTCATATCCAATGTGCACTCATGGAATAATTGTTTTTTTATGTAAGAAGAAACTGGATGTTACAATGTACAGATATTAGATTATGTTATATTGGCTCATATACCATAATGGATAAGCCAATAAAAAGTCTTGAATTACATTATCCAATGATCCAGTTTTTAATAATAAAAGACAATAATTTCCTTAAACTAAAATGTAATGTTACGAGGCCATGCATGCAACTAAATTAAAGGTTGCACGCTGCTCTATTGCATCAGTTACACACTTAAGGAAAGTTAGACCAACATTTCCACACATACATTTTATTCAATCATTATCATCCCTGTAAGCAATTCTCACAATTTTGTCCTCTTACAAATATTAAAGGAATCTAGCACACAACACTAAGAAAATGATACAATACATATGGCAAAGAAAGTTTTTCAGGTGTCTAACATGATCCCACTAGTAACAAAACCTCAGTTTAGTGATAGATAAAACTCTTATTATAATGGATTGTTTCCTTTATAAATAAAAGAACAAAGACTAACCAACGTACAGATACAGCTGTCAACAGTCCTCTCCATTTGATAGCATAAGACAGTTTAATGTGGACATTTAAATACAGGTACCCATCTATAAATTAAGTACATTTTTGACAAAGCTGTTAATGAGAAGTTGAAAATTACCTTACTACTTTAAGCTATTGTTATAAATTATGAGATGCATCTTTTAAAAATATTTTTCCTTTTGATTGGATTGAGTGCCACAGATTCATGGTTTAAGTGAACTGTATTACTTAGTTAATACTCCAGTCTAAAAAACCCTAGCTTCTGATGAAATGAATGCCCTTGCAATATGTACCCAAAGAAAAAGCATTGGCAACCAAATATTGTCCTACACTTTTGAGGCTAGATGAAACTTTGCAAGGGGGATTGAAATGAAAATCATGCTAGCAGGTTTTTCAAAATAAGTGATTGTACAGCTAGATTGGAAGGTAAACATGGTAGATGGGGGCTAGAGCTAAGACAATGGCACTTCCTGAAATACAAGTTCTAACAGAATTGCTTTTCAACAGACTGTTTCGTCCCAATTCATTTTCAAACCCATTTTACTTTTAACTTTTCCCCTCTATTGTACTACTGTTCCATTTCAGTGCTCTGGTATTAAGTTGATTACTAGTGACATTTCTTGGATAATTTCTCAGTCATCATCTTCCTTCTTCTCATCACGCAGCATGTACCTGTGATTACATCATAGACTGAGGTTAATTTCAATGCATGTAAAAGATTATCAGCAGGGGAAAATATGGCAAAATAAACTTGGGTCAAATTTTTGAGGCAAATGATATGCTTTGTTTGTTTTTAATTAGCATAAATCTATCTTTAAAATTTACAGTAAGAGTTTAATTAATGTTAGTATCATTTGTAATCAGTGCTGCCTTTGAAATGAAGATGTAGTTTTATTATTATTATTAAACCCTTTCACTTCTGGATCTAAAAGCTACATTTTTCAGATAGTAATGGCAAGTTTGTTCATTTTCTGAATATCTTTTTTTTTTACATAATCATTGGAAATAATTATTGTATCTGAACAATTTACCCTAATCAATACTTCTGAAGTCTCTGCTTGACTTTAACTAGAATTTGAGGGAAAATTATGCTTCTCAAACCCTTGCTACACAGGATCTTGTTATCAATCCTCCAGACTGTCTACCATTCATTTCTTGCAAAAAAGCAGGTAAAAATGTGTCTTAAATCTTGAATGGAACACCTTAGTTTATGCTTCTCTTTGTCATCCTTTTTTCTCTTAAATTGTATTCAAGATGGAAAGAAAATCTGTCTTTTGTAACTCTTAAGAGTGAAAGGGTAGACAGTTTTCCCTCTTGATCTCCTTAACTCTGTACACCCTGACATCAGTATGTATATTCTCCATACTGTTCTCTGTACATTTCCTAACATGCTGACAGGGAGAATTTGTTGAGTCTCTATCATTGGTGATCGTTCCCTCTATTCTTGTGACCCTAATGATTGTGTGATTCTGGGGTGATATTGTAAGGAGGAATTAGATGATAGCCCCTTTAGGAACCCAAAGGGTCAAAAACCTTTCTCATTAACAACCTTAATTTAACCATTACTGTACATGTACATTCCCACATTCATATTTATAACAAAATACCTACCACTCAGTAACAGGCTGAGACAAATCCAGTTTACCAAGGTCAAGCAGGACCTGAAGGACAATAATTATAATAATAGTGTCACCAACTTCACTAAAATATAAAACCAAACTGAATGCAACCTTGTTTACATGCTGCTTCTTGAGTTTTTTAGTTGACCTACAAAAAAAAAAAAAAAAAAAAAAAACAGAAAAACTTTCATACCTGGCCCATAGAAGTCTTGCTCTTTGAGAAGAAAGACACATCATTCTTGACAGTAATATCCAAAGTGCGTTCCTTCACCTTATCTTCAGGAACACTCCATTCAAACCTAAAAAAATTAGTAAGGACTTAATTTATAGAGGGGGACACATAACAGCTGTATAGCTGACAAACCTGTGGCCCTCTAACTAGATTATACAACATTACAAAAAACTGATAAATAAATATATAGATAATTACACAAACAGTATAGAGATAATTACATTGTTTTCCCCTGATACAAAATCTTTATAAGAGTGAGACACAAAATAATGTTATTTTATCAAGAAAAATACTTTCACAGTGAGATTAAAGTAAAAGAGTAGAAAGGATAAGAAAGGAAGTCTTACGTTTCATCAAATTCTGGCTCAAGAGTATTTTTCTTGACATCAGTTCGTCTGCGGCCACTACGAGACTTGTCAGGAAGCAGGTAGGCACGGATATATGGGTCAGAAAGACCATCCGAGTCACAAGCCAGCAACTTCCTTCAGGTGAATAACAAAAAAAATAATCAATAACATGTAACATATTACTCGATGTAAATAAATATAATTATAAAGCTTGGAAGAAGGCTCTGAAGAGATCTTTTCCTCTTTGATTATTTATGAAGTGTACACCCTCAGTATCCAAATTCTCCATTCACCTCTATACATATATTCTTTGGAACTGACCAGGAGAATTTGTCCATAAACAATCAAAGCTTCTTAAGTTGGAGATCATTCCTTGTATTCTCATGATCTTAATGAATGATTCAGCAGTGTCATTGTATGGAGAAATTACATATTGGTCAACTCTTGAGTTTAAACAGTAAGAGGAACGAATTTGGACTGACCTTGCTTGGTGAACAATGACCTCAAACTTGCTTCCTTGTTTGTTATAGCGTGTGGTGAGGCGAACATCGCCAGAAACTGTCCTGTTTTAAGAATAACATTAGTTACCCATGAATTAGTTTTCTCAATAGTTGAATTGGCTACTATTAAACCAGACAAGCACGGATGATAAAAATAAAAATTGACATAACAGTTGAAACAAAATCTTATCCAAGGCTGCCATCAGCACACTCCAATTAAAATTAATAGCCAACAAAAGTCTGTGCATAAGCAAATAAAAGCAGCTTTTAAGACTTTCATTAGCATGACAGAAGTGACCTGGAACACTGCTAGTCCTATGTAACTAAGATAGGATCCTAGAGTTCATCAACAGGTCACTTCCCAACATTTTGTCAGATTTTCCAATCCTTCAGGAGAACTTACTTTACCCCCCCCCCCCTTCACCCCAAGCTTACAGAGAGTAATAAAAGTGTCTTACCCAATGACCCAGGCAGAGCTCAAACTGGTACCTTTTGATCCACAGGACACCACAGTACAGTGGGTGTAATTGTCAGGCTTACCACATCTCATACAAGTTTAGTGTATAGCTGGCAAACATACACTGCCCTGTATTTAACAACTTTGTAACTTCTGATACCTTCTCACTTCCTTGTTGATTAGTTTTGAGAGTGCATGACCTTTGTTGAGTGTTAAGTACACGAGACCACACTCTCTCACTGACAAGTTTGTCCATTCTTATCATTCCTTCATGCAGCAGTGTTGGTGATATTGTTTATCAAAGTCAAACATAAATCCACTGTTTACTTAACACCAACTGACCTTTGAACCTTCGGTACAGGCTTCCTTCGTCTCACAGTGCTTTCCTCGCTAGGAGCCAAACAAAAGCAGAAAAAAACGCAGCGTTTTAGGCGACTGTTACCTGATGCAAGGCTGCAAGGATTGTGGCATGCAGAGACAGTAAGGAGTTAAAGGACAGATTAGTGAAAGCTGCCAGCAAGGTGAAGAAAATTACTTTTGTTAGTAACCACAATTTGCTTTTAACTTTATCACTTTTGCTTAAATTAACTTCCACTGTTACATTTAATTCTAAATCTGTTACTGATTACCAAAACCAATTGCATGATTTACTCCTGCATGATTTACATTTTAACATCCATTTGAAATTTATGTCAACTTTACCCCTTAAATATTACTTAACCATTGCTCAGACAATGTTATTTAAAATTCAAAGACTGTCAGTATCAAATAGCAAAGTTGTTTAAAGTGTTGCAATTAATAGCTTTTAATTTGCAAGATGTCTGGGTGCTACTTGAAGTTGCTTTAAATTTAATTACAGGTTGTTATTTTTTATCTTACTAACACTTTAAATGAGATGAAGCTGATATTGCTGAAGAGGGAATCTGCTATAACTTTATTGGTTAAAAATCAACATGATGTTAGTAAATTATAAGTTCCATAATTTTAATAATTATGTTTATTTGTTAATCATTCATAAATATTCAAATTGTTAGAAACAAAGTTTATGAGGTCACATAAATGTTTAATATCACTTTTAATTAATATTTCTGATGAGTAATGGATTGTATCTTATTCACTTCTGGATAACACTTTCAATAGATTAAAATTAACAAATGATTGACTTAAACTCCCATTATCAATAAAGTACACAATGAAACTTTAACTGTCTTTGTAACAATAATCATCAGTAATATAAAAGAATAATTACATGTTTATTTTATCGTTAATGATATCGTTTTCTTGTCTCATAAAGTGATTAAAGAGATACATTGAGAAAGACGAGAGGATTAACGAAAGATTGTTGATTGCTCCTAGTTTGTTATCCACAGCAAGACAGAGAGGTCTAGATGGATGAGACATTCTCAAACAATGACTAGTGGCTAATGTGGCTGATGCAGTGTTGTCCTGATATTCTTTATTTACAAAATTATTCCAATTGAATTGGAAAGCATGGGTAACACAGAAGCATTGGCTCACCTTTGCTTGCTTGCACCACCTGACAGTTCATCAGCAGCAATGACATCTGGTGAGTCAGTGTCTTCTTCTTCATCTGATGTGTCGTCATCTCTTGTAAACAATGCCTGGCAAATAAAGTATAGAAGAGAATTGCATTCTTTATACTAAAGCATCATGTACTGTAAATCCTCTAATAAGTCCCCCCTCTAAAAATCCACCCCCCTCTAATAAGCCCCCCATCTAAAAATCCACCCCCCTCTACTAAGCCCCACTCTAAAAATCCCCCCACTACTAAGCTCCCCTCTAAAAATCCCCCCCTCTAATAAGCCTCTCCCTCTTTAGAGCAGGAAATCTATTAAGCCTCACCCCCCTCTATTAAGCCCTTCCCCCACCCCTCCCCTTCAAAAAACAAAAATTCAAAATAACACTTCATGTTAGTAAGCACAATAAATTTATTCAAGTACTGTAATTTTAGTTTGTCATTTAAAATTGATTATGATGATTGATTGATTGATTGACTGATGTTATCGTATTGGCATCAATATGGTATATGGAAATTACAAATCTCTTAGTGGGGGGCTTATTTGAGGATTTACAGTAGTAATATACTGTAATTAATAACTTTCTCAGCAACTGTCTTTCTTGACAAAGTTTAGGCAACAATCAATGAAAGGACATGCTGATCACCTCTTAGAGACCAAAGTTTAAAATGTAGCTTTACCTTCAGTGTAAAACGGCAAGTCAAAGTACTGTTGTGGCCTGAATCCTTCAGTGGGAAGGGTTGTTCAAATGTCATGTCCTCACTCTTCAGCAACTGAGCCAAGGGGAACTCCAGTTTACCAATACTCTTCTCCTTGTTGCTGTCAATAATCTGTTCAAGAAACAAAATTCATTGATGCATAATAAATAATTTAAAAACGAATTGTGAAGATTTTACTTAGATCTGAAACCAGAAGATTCTTATCACCTAACAAGATGTTCATTCAGCATTAATTTCATTTGTTAGATTCACTGACAGGTAGGGACACTGCAAGAGCTTGCGCCAATTACTGCGGGCCCAGTAAACCCACCCATCCCACCGTAGAGGAGGACATCCACCACACAGTAATCTCGTGCATGGAAAATTAACGTCTCCTACCCCTAACCCTGCAGGAGATGGTGCCTACGGTTTATTCGTCCTTATCCGAGAAGACTAGAATGTCTATCCATTTCTTGATATTATAGAAAGGTAGCAAATTCTCCTCAGTTATTTTAAGACCCTGAGTGTTGGTCTGGTCAGGGCTTGAACCCTCGACCTCCCGCACAACAGTCCGGCGCTCTACCAATTGAGCTAACCAGGAGGCAGTTTGAGAAGACTAAAATTAAATGGTCTGAGTTGTTTTTCAATCAGGCAGGGGGAAATATACAATATTCTCTAGCTTGCTATATAGCATTTGTTAATAGAAAACACTATCCTTATGAGTCCCATGATCAATGAATGAATCATTACCTCAATATCCAATTCCTGATAGCTAGGATCATGGATCATGAAGCGGAATGGTTCTTCCCACACTGGACTGATGGAGTCTTGAATGGTCTATATTGTACAAGGTGAAAAAAAAAAAAAAACAATGATTACAATTTGTTCATTAGATATAAAGTCATTAATCAACTATATAGTCATAACATTTAAGTAAGAATAAGATGTACATGCATGTAGCCTAATCAAAAGTGTATAAAAAGGTGAGAAAATATTTTATTAAAGAATTGACCATGCACTGCCCTATCAAAACATTAAAAACCTGGTTAGCACTCAAACCAAAGCCAATACATCTACAAGATAATTTAGTTTTATCAATCGGGTTGATAAAACCCAACCACAGTTTTTAGGAGACTTACCCCCTTTGTCCCATTGATTTAAAACAATTCAATAATAATATACAGAAAAACAATAGCCTTTGGATGATCAATCAAACGTTTGACCTACCTTGCTCTGGAAAGTGATGTTTCCAACAGTAAGTTTGCAGAATGCACTTGTGGTGCCACGGGCAGCATTTGTTACCTAAAGAAAAAGTTATGATTAACATTAAAATTTCACTTGTTGTAGCTTGAGAAGCAGGGGTCTTGCATTCCATTCTGTCCAATAAAGGAAAAGAGAGACAACATTGCACACTCACTGGAAGATTCTTGGCTGAGTCCAGTTTCACAAATAAAGCTGCTGTAGCTAACATCTCTTCGCCAATAACAGCTTGGTCAGGCTGCGTATGAAAAACAAAACTAATAAACAAACATATTATAAACAGTCTAGATGCATGCCTCTTGGCCTGCCTAACCAAATGGGTAGTTCTGCCTACATAATGGAAAGGACAGATGTCCAATTCTTGCTAAACTGGTCCTGTCTTTTAAGCAGGGCCTGTCACTAATTAAGTTACCCTGCTAACTACTTTACTTCCAAAGTGTGTTCAAGTTGTTAGATGTGCAAAATAATTTAGACAGAAAATGGTGAAAAATTTTTTTCTGGGCCTTTAAAACACAGAAGAAACAATGATTTCCATTTACACCTGTTTGACCACAATGACTTCATTCTTCTGTTCAGCTAGCCCTCAAAAATAAAAACACCCTTTAGTTGGTAACTATGAACTTACTGGTGAGAGGTCTTCTGGTTTGTCAGTCAGTGTAAACCATGTGCATCTCAAGTTGATCTGGCCACTCTTCACATTCTCTAATGGAAGCCACTGTATTGAAAAATTACACTACAGCTTAAAATAAGTCGAGTTTATTACACGACTCGGGCAGTCAGTGGGCCAATAACTAAAATCAACCAATCAAAATGCTCTATTTCCAGTCAATATTCTATCAGTATTGGACAGGGCACTGTCCCGAATGGTACCGCACTTGTGTCCCTTTGAACTTCAGTCGTATAATAAATCCCTTATTAACCAAACTTGCTTGGGACCGTACTGGAAGAATATCAGCCCTCAGTCTTTTTTGTACAGACCTCGCTGCGCTTGGTCCGTACTGTCAAGACCTCGGGCCAATATTCTCCCAGTATGGCCCTCGCGCTTGGTTAATAAAATTATATGTATTAAATCTTAATGTTTAGAACCAAGAACCAATAATTAATCACAAAGGCCTATCAGGAGAGGGAGAAATATTGAAATGAACCTATGTGAACTTCCTTGGAAGTAAAAACTGCATCAAATCCTTTTAGTTTAATTTATCTTCTTATCTGATTGGCTCAGAAGATAGCGCAAGTTTTCACGACCAGCCACAGACTATTAATAATAGTTAAGTAAAACCAGTGCAATCCTGGCTTGCTTTAGTTTGACAATCAATTGAAATTACTCTACAGTTAATTCCCATGGTTTTAAAAAAGTTTCTTAACTGAATGTAGCCTCCATTGCAGGCCTTGTAATGTTTTACGTAAAACATCCGGGCAATCTCCCATGTGCTCTTGAAGGAAAATTGTCGCGTTCGTGTTGGGATTGTTACAGTGAATTATTGTTGTTGATAGAAACCCTATGCTTGAACAGTCAGTGAGTTTTCGTTGTATTTGTTTAAATTGAATTTCGCTTCTTCTAAGCGTGTTTTCTGTTTGTAGAAAACCTCTCTTACACGTTCAGTTGAGTTTTCGATTTCAAGCATTATGTGTTTCTGAGAAATAAACAACACTGAATATGAAGTACAACTCTTTAGCTATAGTTAAGGATTTGCAACTGACCAAATCAACATTGCCTTGTTGGACAATGGTACCAATGTCAGCCTCAACACTAAGGAGATAAAACATGATTTGTCAAAATCAACACAGTCACATAAAAGTCTGAAGATATGAGAATGTGCTTCTACAAATTCGTGTTTGGATAACTTACATGCCAAGAGATTCATCATCAGATGCTTTGTCCTCATCGAAGACACCAATCTTTATCTTCTGACCTTGCGAGTTATCAACAAATGCCTTCACATCAACAAGAGAAAAACACACACAACAATCAGAAATGAAATTTAATTCCCATGTTTAAACTATGGACTAGGAACCACAAACCCATCAGAAACTTTACCTCAAACACTTCATTCCATATGGGATTCACTGTGCTGTCCTTTGTCTTTGTGCGGAATGTCTTAGCTCCCACTGGTAACAGAAAGAAATGTAATCAAAGGTTAAACCAAAGAAAAAAAGTTACATACAGAGCTATGGTGCACAGAAGTTACTCCTTGGTGCTCTGAAACAATGAACTCATCCCCTTGAATTAATCTTCTCATGAAGACAAAGCAACTAAGAAGTCAAACAAATGACCTTGTCAGTAATTAATATCAATTATAAGTTCATGCCTTACTGATTGCTGATTCTTATTAATTGAGGATAAATGATAAAAAAATATGAAAAGATGTGGAATTTTCAGAGGAGTTAAGGCTCAAAGTATGATTCACCTTCTATGAGAATGGGGGCAAAAAAATTTCAGCAATACATTACTGCTGGTTAGTAAGGGTTCTTTATTTTTTTCTCAGTTTGTGAGAGGGTGGTATTCTATGAATCCTGCAATCTGATTGGTTCTGAGAGCAGGCAGTATTCTCCCCATCCAGCCCGCTCACGGCAGGCGGTATCTGTTTTGCAGAGCATCTCAAGCTTCATTGCAATTCTTCACAAATATATCTCATTTTGCCAGCTGGGCAGAATTTTTGAGCAAAAGACTTCAGTCACAACCTTTGGCGATAAATAATATTAATTTTTTCTTCTCCCTCGCTTTCAAATAACTTTGTTTTTTGGAAAAAATTTATTTCGAAATAAATTTTGTGGTACTAAATTTGTTTTTAAAAAGATTGATACGCGGCCTAGAAACAAATAGTCCTCAAAAAATAAATCTGAAAGTTAAAACGAGAGGTAGTTGCAGTTAACGATTACGTTAATCAATGTGACTCTTAATCATTAATACCTGAATTCTTCAACACAATTTGTTCGTTTGTAAAACAGTAAGTGAAGTTTTGAGTTCTTCTATAAACACACTTTTACCTATTCTTTGCTGTAAATTCTTTTACTGTATTCTTTTACTGTAAATTTCACAACAGAAACCGAAGGAATTCAATAAATAAAAGTTGCATTAAATCCCCTTGTGTCTAGCTGGAAAGAGTCTTAATCACTGCAGCTTTTCGGTGAAAGAAAAACTGATTTACACACACCATTACAGAAAACAAACAAGCAAACTGACAACTCCAAAGCACACATTTGCATTCACTTACAATTTGACTTTCCATGACATTTTAAAATGGAACAGAGGTAAATCTTTGAAGATTAATTGTCGTTGGAAATAACCAATACTTTTCGTAAGATCTCAGAGTGTTTTTTTTTTACGAAAAGATCATCGCATAGTCATTTAACTTGTGCGTGTTTGTCCTACTAGTACAGTAACTGTTGTTTATTCAAAGGCGTACACTTTTTTCCTCTTCAATTGACGGGTGTCACATCATGACAGTTACTTATCAAAAAATGTTTTGAATAAAGTTTGCTTGGAGGCCTTTTAAGTTACCTTTACAAATAAAAATGTTCCGGTGAAAGCTCTCTCTTTAACATGGATAACGTCTGTTTTCTTTATCATCCACTCGCAAACAAATTTTTAAGTTTATGGAGGATTTTCCCGTAATTAAACTCGTAATTGTAGCCCTAAATCATTCGGGTTCTTATGGCAATCATTTTTTATGTGTTAGAAAAAAATAAAAATGTTATTGACCAGCATGGGTCTGTCCGTATTGGGAAAAACTGTGTTCTCTGTCTTGAGTACCGCCCGAGGCCATAGGCCGTAAGCCTGGGGCGGTATCCAAGACCTCGGGCACAGTTTTTCTCAATACAGACCTCCAGCTGGTCAATAACACATATTTAATGTCCCTTGCTCACAACCTCTTTATGCTTTGATGCATACCTCTGAGAATGACATATGGATCTGAAGAGCCTTTTGATATGATACCAATATCTTTCTTGATTAAATCTTTGGCTTCCAAGACTTCAATGCGAAGAAGACCCTGGGGTGACGAGATCAAGCAAAATCAATTGTCAAAATACATTAAAACAAATTCACCTAAATCTGTATGCTTAGTGTTACACAAAAATGATGATAAAGACAATTTGCAGACAAACAATTCTAATGATAAGTTCAAGTCACTTACATCAGGCATGGGGTATTTCAGTTCATATGGATCAATGTCAGTCAAAGGCACTGTGATCCTGTTTGGGAGAACCACGAATCCTGCCACAACATCATCTATTACTCCACGGATGATGTCACTAAAGAAAAGGAAAACACAAGTTAGAGAACCTCACATCACCTCTACTCCATCCTCGGAGACCCAGGGACTATGAGTCGATTTCAAGTTAGGGCGGAGGAGCCACTGGGGACATTGTCTTACAAGGCTAGTACAAAACAGTTACAGTAGTTCTGGCATCTGATTGGTGCCAGAAAGTCTTAGTGTTTTTCTGCCCAATCAGAGTGAAGTGTGCTTTAGAGTCCTTTCATGTGTTTTAACACGGACAGATACAAGAAGCTTTAAGTTAGTTGCTTGCCAGGTTTGTTTAGGCCGTACGACGGAGCTTTGCTCGAGGTGAAAAGTTTCAGTTTCAGTCTCAGCATACGATGTGAGAGAAATCGATCAGATTGTCTGCAAAAATCTCACTGGAAATTATGCTGAATACTTTCGCAGGTATCACAAGAGAACGTGTTTAAAGGTAGTAGTAGTAGTAGTGAACTTTATTTATGTGTCGTGAAAACCTAGCGCATAGCACTAATTGGGGACACAGGGTAAAGGCTTTAAAAATAAGAAGTCTGGTACCTATTTACAGAATTATTTATCTAACCTATTAACAGTTAAAATTATTTATCAATGTCCTAGTAAGAGTTAAAAATCAACTATTACAGAGTGCACATTTTTTGCATCCATCATCAATCATGACAGTCATGTCCGTTCCGCTGATTTTGCTCTCAAATCCGTGCAGGCTGTCTTCACTGTGTAACTCTTTTGTAAGTTTCGACCAGAGGAGAGGGCCATAGTATCTTATAGAGTGTTTACCATATTTTACTGTATTAAAGCGAGGGATTCTAAAATCTGCATTTCTTAGAGAATATCTTCTATCGCAGTTTACTTCTGACAAAAATAGTTCCTGTATTTGACAAGGAAGTTCTCTTTTGCCTTGAACATAAGGATTGCTATGCCCTGGAGCCTTCTGTTCACCAGTGATGGAATTTCAGCCAGCTTCAGCAGGCCGTCATAAGAGAGTGATTTATCGTTGAAAACTGCATGCTCTCAAGGCCCTTTCCTGTAGTCTTTCAGCTTTACGTTTGTCTAAGGCTCTGCAGAAATGCCAGATGATACTGCAGTAGGTCAAGTGAGGTAAAATGGCAGCTTTATAAAGTTGTAGTTTAGCGTAAGTGGGTATTAGTTTTCTTAGGTTTGTGAGGTTCGTATCTAACACCATGGTTGCAGGCATTGATCACTTTAAACGTTACCCGAGATGAAGCTTAAATCTTTCTAGATTTTTTATATAATTTGCTGTAACTGAGACTTTGCCAAACCCGTGAAGTTATTTCGTCACACGGGCAACCCAGGTATGTCGAGCAACTGGCGACTATGTTTACGTAGCTTTCTGTGCATGCCAAAATCTAATCTTCGCTTTGTAGTAAAAGTCTTTCACAATATGGCCAAGGTTCCAGAGAATATTAAGTTTGTGGATGACCTCCAGCAAGTGCTTAGAGAAAGCTTAACTGTGTTTCCGGTTAGCTAATTAAAATCTGAACAAAAACTTATCCTCAAAAACATCGTGGGAAGGAGAGATGTTTTCGGGCAGTTACCAAAGGGGTTTGGCAAGAGCTTTATCTTTCAACTGCTGCCTAGAGTGTTCAAATTCTTGAGCTCGAAAGGCCACGGATTCTCTTCTAGTCCCTTGGTCATTGTCATTTCACCTCTTTTGTTGATTGTTGAAGACCAAGTTAAATACCTTTGATCGTTGGGAATCGATGCTGCTTTCTTTGTGGAAAACAAAACCAAAGACCAAGAAATATTGGATGGAAAGGGCGGGTTTGCTTTATTGAAAATGTCAACTTAGTACAGGGTCATCTATCCACATCTAATAAACAAAAGTTTCCACACTTAGCTTTTCTTTTTTTTCAAGTGAAGATTAGATTAGATTTTGGCACGCACAGAGAGCTGCATAAGCGCCAGTTGCTTGACATACCTGCATGGCCTGTGCGACGAAATAACTTCACAGGATTGGCAAAGTTACAGTTACAGCAAATTATACAAAAAATCTAGAAAGATAAGCTTACATCTCGTCTATTAACGTTTTCGCTCCGACGAAGGGCTAACGCTCAAAACGTCAGCTTTTGTAATTGTTACGGTGGCCAATTTACCACTTCAACTTTGTTGATATATCCAAATTATTAACGTTTACAGCGACATATTAACGCCTGCAACCATTATGTTTTATATGAACCCTGCAACCTTTTAAACACATTCTCTTGTGATACCTGCGAAAGTATTCAGTATAATTTCCAGAGAGATTTTCGCGGACAATCTGATCGATTTCTCTTACAATGTGTGCTGAGACTGAAACTTTTCACCTTGAGCAAAGCTCCATCATACAGCCCAAACAAACACGGCGAGGAACTAAGCTTCTTGTATATGTCCATGTTAAAACACACGAAAGGACTCTAAAGCAGTTCTGATTGGGCAGAAAAACACAAAGATTTTCTGGCACCAATCAGATGCCAGAACAACTGCGACCGTTTGGAACTAGTCTTGTAAAACAATGTCCTCGGGGGCTCTTCCACCCTAGCTTGAAATCAACTCACAGCCCCTGGGTCTCCGAGGATGCCTCTACTCCAGATTAGTTTAACAGTCATGTCTATTTTACAACTAATGATTCTTTAAAGAGAAATGTAATCATTTGTGGTCACTCAGGATGAGGATTGTGATGTTTTGACTGCATACTGCTAATCTTCATCAAGTGATGAAGAAGACTGTCAGTATGCATTCGAAACCCAAGTGACCACATTATGATATAAATAATTACGTTTCTCTTTTAAACTGTTATTTACCACGATTAATAACCATAACCTAATGTATGCTAATGTTCATTGCTTCTGATAAGTATATCTGCTTTTGCCCCATCAGGGTTTCTGAAAGATTAATCAAAGTACACATACCTCAGACCAGGAATATCCAGAATGTTTGCCAAGTTTGTCAAGTCAAAGTCAATGTCCTGTCAAAAATGAAAAACAAAACTTGCTAAATAAGCTGAATCCCTTTGATTGGTTCTTACTTTCATTCTATAGGAGGATAGAGTCGCATATTAATGATATCATTCGCAACATTTTATCGATTTTTTATTAAATAAATATAAAACAATTAGATTCCATTCATGCAGTCCATAATTATGTTCAGTTTTAGTATATCATGGAAGAAATCAAAATGTGGCGACCTATCAGTGACACACTTGGTTGCACCTTAACCCATTAATAGCCGCAGCTTTTGTGAAAAACTGTGTTTTGAAGCTAGTTGAGCAGATTTCGGGTCACTGTTGAGGTTTTAAAAGCTCAAACTTACCACAAACCCATTCACAGCTTGTATACTCAATGGCCTTTCGATCCAAATGCAAAATGGCGCCCTGAAAATCTCAGGGAGGCACAGAAAGCGAAATTTCGAGATAGTTTTTGGGTTGAAAAGTAATGCCTCACTTACGACTTTTACTTTTCTCTCTTTCTCCTACCCTTTTTTTCCCTTTCCTTGCCTGAATTTTCTCCTCACTTGCTGGAAATTTAGTAGGCTTCATTTTGGTGTAGAGATTTTTTAGGAAACTACTCATTATTTTCAAACCACATGCTCAGAAAGGTAGGTGGGTAATGGAACAAGATTTTTGTGCAGATTTTCAGGTCAAAGTTACATAGTTTTTTGGCTATTTCTCCAGTGTCCTTCACTCAATTGCACTCATTCTGGTATCGTTTGTAAGATATTTTCAACCTGTTTAAGTACGTGCTCAAAGTTGTGCTCCAGGGTTAAAAGTGATGACGTCACAAGGTGTAGAAAGGGTGTGGTTCCACATGGGCGCTTACGGGCGCACTGGACATCCAACTCGGAGCAGGCCATTAAGTTGGCCTGCTACCAGTTGGCTTGTTAGCTCAATTGGTAGAGCGCTGCACTAGTATCCCAGAGGTCAGTGGTTCTAATCCCGTACAGGCCTGATTTTTTCAGGTCTGATTTTCGCTATTGCATAAATAGCGCTCTCTACTGGGAGGATCGTGCATCATACATAAACAAATTTAAGTTCCAACTTACCGGTCTGTTGAGGAAGAAGACTGACACTCCTCCCACAAGAGGAGCGGCAGGAATAAGAGGACGCAGGATCACACGCAGACTTCCACGAAGCTAAATAGGATGAAAAGAAACCCATAAGAATGCACCAAGATGATAGAAGAGACATCCCGTTTATCACATGTCAGCTAAAATGTTCTGTGTGTAATACCTGGAGATCTTCAATGCCAACACTGATACCCTTGACAGATAACTCAAAGTCTGAGTCTCCAGCATAACTAAAAGCAATGACAATAAATAAAACAGAAAACAAAATTGTAAAAAAATTTCTTTTTTTCCCATAACATTTACAGTACATCCAACGGCGTGGATAACCATATTCATTGGCAGCCACAACCCTCTAACTTCTGAGATTTAAATTTTAATTCTCCACACTGTGTGCTATACATTTCATAAAATTCTAATGCTGAGAATTTGGTGTGTTGGATTGTGTCGTGCGGGAGGTCGAGGGTCCGAGCCCCAGCTGGACCATTACTCGTGGTCTTAAAATAAATGAGCAGAATTTGCTACCTTTCTATAATCCAGAAATGGATAGCTATTCTAGTCTTCTCGGAGAAGGACGAATAAACCGTAGTCCCTGTCTTCTGCAGGGTTGGGGTAGGAGACGTTAATTTCCCACGCATGAGATTACTGTGTGGTGGATGTCCTCCCCTGGGGTGGGATGGGTGGGACTTGGCCCTGAAAAGCCCCCATGGGAAGTGGTCAATTAACCTATATATGTGTGTATGTAAATATATCTAACTGATATAATTCTTTCTTCATAACACCTTTCTGCCTGAGACTGTTTTGGAATTGTAATTGTTAAATTGCATTTTGGTCACTGCTGAGCATGAATGGGTAAAGAGTTTAAATTTGACAGCTCTGTCAGTAAGGAATACAAGTAAAACTTGTCATTGACACAGTACCAGCCAAGTCATGACGATTCTTTAAAAAATTATAAAATCAAAGATATTAATAAATAAAGTGGCACAGGAACTAAATGATCAAGCTTGAATTGAAGCTTACTCACATTAAATCAATATCCATGATTATCTCGTTACGGTCCACATTATGAGTGTATGTCTTGATTCCACCAATACGGGGAGGCTGCAAACCAAAACACAGTGAGTTAGAAAATTGTATCACTGCATTATTCAAATAGAAGTCATATACAAATTGTGGTAAATTCTCTGATGTGTAAAAGCCTCTGTTTGACTCACCACTTCACCCAGGGAGATTTCTTTGAAATGAATGGAGCTCAAAAATCCAGGCACATTTTTCTGAATCTCTGGTTCCACTTGTTCCTTTAGGATCTTTATCACCATGTCATTGATATAAGGCCACAGTTGAACCAGCATCTATCGTTGGATAATCATACAATCGGAAAAACAGCATCAGTAGCAAGATCAAATGTCAATTTGCTGTATAAGCAACAAAAATTTTGCCTAGCTTGTTTTATCTCAAGAGTGACTTGTAAAGAGAGGAAATGGTAAACCATGTGAGCATGTAAGCTGTACTAAGATTGATTGCAGAACATCTTAGGGTTGTAATACCAAAGCTAATTAAGTAATTAAAATGGCCAATAACATTAATGGAAAATATTATAAGGAGCCAATTATAACTGAAAGGAAAAATAAGCTATTTGCCTTAAGCACAGGATTAGAAAGATTCAAGTGACAGAGTTGCATGTGATTAGTTAATATAAGAGTGGCCTAACAGTATTGACAGGATGCCACACATCAGTTTTTTTTAAAAAAAAATTGCTTAATATATTTTATTTGTATTTTACCTTGTTGAGCCATTCTGCTCTTTCCACATCAGGAAAGAAAACCTGTAAGACAGAAAAACTAGCTGAAATAACATTTCTTGGAAGACAATCAAAATATATAAGTCCTGTATAGAACCATCAATAGGGGCTGGTTACCAGCAAGTACAACACCAGCTAGTTTTTCATCTAGCCAGCTTCTTTCTCCTCATTCCTTCTTAACTGCTGATGAAAAAAAAAAAAAAAAAAAAAAAAAAAAACATTTGTAGTCCTATTAAAATGCCATCCAAGAAATTTGGACAGCTGCCATTTCCAAGATTTGAATGAAATTGAATGCAAAATTTACCAGGAACAAGGTTAAATGTGTGAATCACAACCTTACTCAGAACATTCCCATGACAATATTTTGCTGGTTTAGTGAGATGCTCTTAGCATTTTAACTAAATAGGTACCAGTCTCTCTTACAATCTTCAAAACAACTTCGTTGAATTCTAATTTCAAACCTTTTTGACAGCTCTTCTGGTATAGTTTGTTTGTTTTGATGCATGACTAAACAACTCTATGGGTGGGTACTTTGCCCAGCCTGTTTCTCTCACTCAAACACCAAGGCATTTGTTATATGGACTTTTGCTATTTCCAAAGGACACCCCCATGACTAGAAAAAGTGCCTCTGAATGCAAGTGTCCTTTAAATAAAGGTAACAGCAGACCCAGCCAGATCAAGGTTTTTGTACCTTACAGGTAATCCCAGGGTAAAATTCTTTGGTTTTTCTAAAAGGGCAAGTAAGGGCTGATTGAATTTTGAAATTTACACAGTACTGCTATACGGAAAGATGGTCATTTTGCTCAGAATGAAAAATGCAAAATAACACTCAATGCTAACTTCACACTTCTTTGCAATTGCTTTAAAATGATAGCTTCAAGATGAATGTCATGAGGCAGGTGTGTGCTTGGAAATATTGTCATTATAACATCTACATAACAAAAAAAATAAATTGAATGGTGCAAATGTATCACATATATCTGCAAAAAAAATTTTTTTTTCAGAAATGTATTTCACACTTTGTAGTCATGAATTGTTTCTTATTCTTATGATATTCCTTTTGCTTTTTTTAATGTCTATCCTTGCAACATGCTCAAGGTCTTATAAAGTTTAACAAAGGCAACAATGTACAATCTTAACCAGGAAACAAACTTACTGAAACATTTATTTGGGGATTTCAATCCAAACGTCAAATAGTTTCCACAAAACTATTTTTCTTCTTAAGCCATTTTAATCCAACAACTATCAAAGTCAGACTAAAACATGTAGAACACATTGGAGTGTCTTTAAACACCCGAACAGACACTTGGCACAGATGTTTGTCTGGGACAAGTAAGACATCTTGAATGTTTTATGAGCCATTGTTATTGGGAAATTTCTCGAACTTGAGCTAAGAACGCGCAGCAAAGTTACATGCTTAGAGAAGCTTTAGGAAATGTCTGCGCAAATTCTGTTTATTGTCCGAATAATTTCTCCCGCCTTCGAAGTTAAATAAAGAGATAGGAACTTGGAAGGTTGATCGACCTTACAACTTTGTGAGATGCATCAGCTATTACTAATTTAGATGTGTTTACATCACCAAGTGACTGCTCCAGGAGTGAGGCCTATTATATTCTTAAACTGTCAAACAGTTTATGTCATAAATCTCTCAAAACAAGTCCAGACTCGAGGACTACTGCGACACAAGGGCTTAATACGGGTATAAACGCATTTATAGTCCTGCAATAACTTCTGAACGAACTTTCGAGAGTAAAGCTCTGACCACGCCTAACCAAATAACATAATAATTATAAGCTTTAACGAAGATTTAACAGCAAACTAGAGATGAAATATGGTCAAATATTTTAGGAGAGGACTTTACCGATGCCAGTCCACATGAATTAGAGTAAATAAATCATTATGACTAGTAACTCACACGTTCAACACGAGGCAACGTGCATTAGCTGGGATAATTCAGATCGCGTTACGTGATTCTTTAACAGCTCGAAGCCTTAAGGAAAAATATTTCTCGGGAAAAAATTCAAGTCAGTTTCATATCACAATTTTGTTGATGACTTGACCAACGCGATCGGTCTACAAACAAAGGCTATCTCTGGCACAAAATGTTTGAAAGCACATTACGTACGTTCATTTGCCTGTAAACGTTCTCTTACCCAAGATGGCAGATCTTCTATTCGCGCCTCGACTACTTCTTGCTCCTTTTCTACAGCTTCTCTGAACGCCTGTCTCCTAGTCTTTCTTTCGTCCTGATTCATGCGCCATAAAACATATACGAAAAAGCCGCAGATGATCCAGACGTAACTCAACCCAAACCAGCCCATAAACCAAATCAGCAAAGCACCTCCGACTAACTTCAAATATTTTATCACAAAGTTCAAAATTGCAAGCTCTGTTTTCTTCGCTGCCGGCTTCTGTTCATTTGGAGAGGGAACGGTCGCCTCAACGCCAGGTTTTCCCTGATTTTCGGCGGGTTTATCCGCCTTCACTGCAGCAACGGACGTCGCCATTCGTGTAAGCCTGCGATCACCAGAGACAATACTAGTGGGTTTGTGCAGAGCTCAGTCCAATTCAATACATCGGTAACCTTTCATATGCTAATCGCTTTGAGATGTGTCACAAGAACAATAAAGTGAGCGAGCTGTCGAGCGTGATAAGGAAGAGCGAAAATGCACTTGCAGGCTTCTTCAATAACGTCTCTGTTTGCGGTTTTATGTCGTAGTACGAACTTTGTAAACAACGCAATGACAACATGTCTGAATTAAAACGACACGCCTTTAATTTGCAGACTTATTTTTCGCCAAATGGGTACGTTGTCTATTAAACCCCAGAAGCTGTTTTATGCTAAGATCAACAACTTTGAACAAAAAAAAGAAAAACAAAACAAACGAGATTTTCGGCTTAGGGGCATCTTTTATTTAAAACTGCTCCTGGAAAAATACCAACGAATGTAACACCTGCGTTATCTTTGTGTGTTTAAAATTCAGGGAAAGGTAAATAGAGATATGAAGCTCATAACAATACGTTTATTAACCTGGAACCATCTTAAAACATTAGCAGTCTTTCCTATTGAAAAAAGTTTTCAGTCTGCTTGCTATAGTTTCATCAATTTACTATAAACTTAAGCATTCAACAAACCCCTTAATTAGTTAAATATGCCAGCGTATTTAGATCAACCATTTTGCCACCACAAAATTTGGCCGAAACGCAGCGGCTTTTTTAATTGCGATGTAAATTATTCCTTAAAAAGTCTCATTTATGGTCCAATATAAACATAATGAAAACAAAAAAATGACAAATTGAAACATTCGAATTTTTAGAGTTGACTGCATCACTTTCAAGACAGTTAAAAAAACGTAAAAAGCGGGAAAAACGGGGAAACTGAGGGAAGAATGGGGGAAAAAGAGCAAGTAAAAACAAGGATGTAACGAAAAGTAGGGATATGACTAACGCTTGGCGAAGAATCCGTGAATAAATGGGAAGACAGCTGGATCACACTTCGAAAGAAGAGTCAAGAGACAATGCAAATTTCAAAAAGGTGAAAACCAAGTAGAATTTTAATTCCTTTTTTTTTCACAGCTTTTATTTTTGTTTCTATAAATAAAGGCAGATGTTCTCAAAGGGAAGGGGAGTTTGTTCCGCTGTAAAGGATAAAGCGTGCTAGATTTTTTTTTTGTGGGGGGGGGGGGGGGAGGCGGGATGGGAATTCCTCACTTACTGGCGCACGCACTTAGGTGGAATAAGACTTTGTTCGCGAATGGAGCGAAGCCGTCTGAAATTTCTTTAGACAGATGCAACATTTATCAATAGGGTGAGGGAAAAAAAACTTCATTGGTAACCTCTTGGAAAACATATTTCACGATTGAGGGAGATGAGCCAACTTGAAAAGTTTTTTTTTCTTGACTAGCTATATAGAACACAAATAAAAATCAAGTGAAATTGGAAGAAGAAGAAGAAGAAGTAACTTACCGTGCTATTGGGTTTAAGTGAAGAAACATCTGCGATAATTGACGATAAAATAATGACTAAAGATGCAAGAGCAATGTGACGGCTCCCAGAACCGTTCATGTTGAATGCTCAACTCTTTTGCTCAAAGTAACAGAGATAGAAAAGGGTTACAATATATAAATCAGCTTTCATTATGTGAAGGAAACTTCTGTGTAAATAACGTGGGTTTAAATTGCTTAGTTCCATTGTAACCAGTTGCTGATTGACTGGTAAATAAAAAAGTTAAGTGTCAAGGGGAAAAAAAGAAACTAAAAAATTTTCGTATGTTAACTTTAAACTGTCTCTTTGTTAACAAATTAAATGTTGCCGGGAGTATACTCTGTTAATTTCGGTTAATCATAATAGGCAAGAGAAAATTTAGTTCGAATCGTGTACTCAGATTGAAAAATTTAATTTAATTCGTTGTTACGAAACTAAATTGGGTCGTAGAGTAACGCTTTTCATATTCTTCGGCACAAATTAGACAGACAGAAATTTGACTGATTGGCAAATGAGTTGATTCTGTTTACAGACACAAGCGAGGAAATAATAGATTTCAATGCAAAGAAACGGCCGTAAAACGCCTGGTCTCAAAAAAAAGAAAGCTGTATAAATGTTATGCAATGCGTGTATCATGAATACGGGCCATTTCAAGCATTTCCTGAAGAAGATCACGAGAAAAAATAGTCAAGGACCATGAAACCACTGTATTTTGCCAGAAAGTGGCCTGATAATGTAATGATAATAATAATAATAATAATAATAATAAAAATAATAATAATATTAATAATAATAAAAGTGATGACTTCATTCGCACTATCCTGACCATTATCATTTTCATCATTATTATCATTTTTATCATTATTATTATTAGTAGTATTATTATTATTATCATCATTTCTCTTGTGCCGTCAAATTTATTGTTACAATCATCATTATCATTTTATTTCGACAAGACGCTTATTTTTTTCAGTCACGAATCAGCGAAATGAATGGATGTTAGGGATGGCGCGAAGTCAATAATTCCTCGGTATTCAGAAACAGTACAGGTATCTCCCGCTTTGCCTTACCCTGTTCTCGTCCCTGCACCCGCCCCAGCTCCCGGCCGTTCCACGCCCCATTCCCCTTTTATGCATCGTCACGGTTTGTAATCACTCAGGGGTCTCTAAGTGGAACGCGCGCGCGGGCAATCTGGTCAATTCCTTCCCAGATTCCTCGATTCTAACAGACGGAGAAGACGCGGGTCTTGGGCATGTCTGGCACAGAGAAATTATAATTTATGCCCAGAATCTGACGGCGAGCTTATTGTATAATCAACATGTACAACATACAGTAATATGCCGTCATATGTTTGTACAATTAAGGGCTAGTGATAAGAGGTTGTTATCCAGAGCTCTTCGGGATAAAAACTAAAAAGCTATGTAAGAATAATAAACCATAGCAATTAATTCTTAGAATAAAAAAATAAAAAATGATAAAATTAAAAACACAGATCCGATGTCTAGCCATTGCCTCACAATAGGCGCGGGTGGAGTTATAGTCGACTGCGCAAAAACATACTCCAGGGGGAAGTTTCCTTGCAGGAAAAAGACTGTTCAGTTGTTCAAAATGTTTGCATTGCTTCCATTCCGTGTTAGAACTGTTTATGTTAATACCGAATTTTGAGCAATCTTTCGCTTCAAGAGTATTCAATTCGAAATAAGAATTTTGTTTTCAATTATACATTTGCATTTTGATTTTGCAGCTGTCTGAACAAAAGTAGAAAACCCGTTCAAAGGAATAAAAAATGAAGCAGCCTTTCACGTAAGCAAATAAAAACAGGTTTTAAATATTCTATTCATGAAAAATTATATTTTCTTGGAAGTATTGCGTCAAAATAAGGTAAAATTCGCGCGCGCCGCTGATAGCCGTTAATTTTCCTTCTTGGTTGCGAGAATGATAAAGCTGCATAATACAGTTTCAGAGATATGGCGGTTTTAGCACAAAAGAAAGTCAAAATCATGAGAGAAGCTATGAAAAAATTAAAATTTTTCGATTAATTTACCCTGGCATCGCTTGAGCGTTCGATCCTCCAGGAGGCCATTTGCTTCAAGAATTTTTAAAGCGGGAAATTGAAACGATTCAGCCAAGATGTTTTGGAGACTGCTAGTTACGCGTTCGAATCTTGCACGCACTTGATTCTGGATATGCAAAAACCGATCAGCTCTGGTCTTTCAATGTGATTGATATATGCAAAACATATCAAGTTCTAAAGTCAAAGATTGGTCTCTGATTCACTCAGTCGTCCGGGCCAATAAAATAGCTGATTGGCAGTTTGCTTTTACCACCCTTGGAGCAGGTGAAACTGATTGGGTCACGTTGGAAATTTGAAATCCTTTTATCCTAATTAGGGGCCGACCATTTAACTTTTGAGGGCGGGGGTTGGATGATTTCTGGTCATGAAGAGATCTTTTTTCTAGCAATCTGCTGTGCAGGATATTTTTTTCCGATTTTTTGGTACATTTTTTCTGCTACATTTGGGCTGCATGCACTTTCTTTCTTCCAACAGGCGCTTGCAGGAAATTTTTTTTCAAAATCCCCCACCCCCCCCCCCTCAAAAGTTAAATGGTCAGCCCCTAAGAAGAGCTTTAGCGAATTTAACAACGAATGGCTTGAATTAAGTTGTTTTGCGGCAAAAACAATGTGGCTTGTGTAAATGCAATAAAAAATTGCGTCTGACAGTAAAAATTGTCACATATTAGATATATTAACAATCAAATTGCTCCCGAAAAGATTAAATTACCGTACGCACGTATGGAGACATATTCAAATATAGGGTGTAAGTTCGAAGTTTCGAAGTAAACTTTGGTACTTTGTCGGTGAGAGGTACTGCAAGCAAAAGGTACGACAACCTTCATAGCCAAACCAATAAAACAGTTGTTGGTGTTTAAAACGGAATCGAACTGGTTGTGTATTTTCAAACGCTTGAAGCTGTCAAAATGCATTAGTCGCTGCCAAACAGCCGCAGGCCATGAGCCATTCTGTCACGAAAACAATTTAAATGCAAGCTCCACTTTTCAAATTTCCCCTTTCATTTCCTTCCTTGCCTAAGGGACAGTCATCGCCTTATCACCGGGATTCAAGGATTTTAGCCCCTACTCAGCTTACTAAACAGGTCAAAAAAAATTCTTAACCAAACCAATACAGACAATTGATGGTCAGCTTTAAACACGATCAAATTTGTTGATCCCTGCACCCGCCACCCCCTCCTCACAAATAAAAAAATAAAAAGAAAAATTCCTCCGGCCTCCAAAGGATAAATAAAGACTGATATTGGATTAACTAATAATCCCCTTTATTCTCATCACTTGTCTGCTTGATATTGTAAGGAGGAATTCTTTCTTTGCCACTCATTCCGCTGAGTTCCTCAAAATAAAATATAACACATAAAATCCACTAAGTTTATTTTCCAGTTAAAATGAATTTCTGATGTGTGGAATTGGGTACGCCCTATGCAAAAATAGCCGGAAAACGCCATTAAAATATCATTTTCTACTTTCTCTTTTCCGTGTCCGCGAAAACGCAGACTTTCACAAATACTTTGGATGCGTCTATTTCGCGATATGAAATAGAGCCACAGTCTACATGAGTTTTTTACCTAGAGTTTAAAGCTCCTCCTTCGCCTTTGTCAGAGAGACCGTAGCCTTCTCTTCTATAAATTTCACTAGGTCTTTAAGTTCTCGCTCGCCATCGTCGTATTTGATAGGGTTACGCTTGTTGTTAGCTGGTGCAAAGTAGATGGTCGGGAAGCCTTCGGCAGCGTATTCTGGAGGTACGTCGTTGGCGGTTGCATCCATTTTAGCGATAACTATGTTGGGTTGATCTTTAAAATGTTTTCCTAATTTCTTGTAGACGGGCTCAAGAGCCTTGCAGTGGCCGCACCAGGGAGCATACAGCTCGATAAGAACATCTTTTTTAGGATCCATGACGATTTCTTCAAATGTATTGCCTACTACGACTGTCACAGGGCCAGTGTTCTTCTTTGGTGCAGGTTGTGATTTCACAATGGCTTTGATGTTGCCTATAACGAAAAAAAAAAAAAAAACTATCAGGGAAATTTCTATGGAAAACTTAATTGCGACTTGAACTACCAAAGCATTTCCTGTTTTATGCAGCATAATGAGCCGAAGAAACCAAGATAGCTGCCAAACGCACTATACCTAGAAAACATGCTTGTCAAACGCAAACTGCCTCCATGACATTTTGACAATTTCCTTTAAAATTCAGTTCACAAAGTAAGGCATACAAAGAGAAAGCTAAATTCTGCACGTTGTCGAGGTTCCCTACGAGGGAATATTCAGTAGTCTTACCACCGTAAGATTCTCAAAGAATAAGTCGCACAATATCCAAAACCTAAAAAAGAAGCACTTCCTTGTCAGCCAGAAGGCTACTATACTCCATCGCGTAGTGCTCAAGACCCACCCACATTATTCTAACCCTTCGGCTGTCGAGTGTTTTCAGGGTTGTAGCTAAGAAATTACGCTTTCGGCTGAAATTTCAAGTAAGGTGGCTCAAAGGTGGCGAACGATTGTAAGAGTGTAACCTCAGAAATGGCCATTGTACTTTACCAAGCGATTGCCGGCCCAAAATCCAGCCGCCGATCGCTGCTTTTTCATCAGACAAATTTAGTCGGCAGCCGGCGCTTAGCGACAACCCCGGTTTTACTGAACGAGTATCGGTATCTCACGCATCACAGAATATTACCGTTCTTGAAGTTTTCTACAAATTCACGTAGACTGTCTTCATCGAATTCGTCATCCGGCTCCATTCTGTATTTTCTGTTCTTGTCGTCAAAGCAGCCGACATTTATCTCTTCTCCAGAGTCATCCAGACCAAACTCTTTCAGCTCATTTTCAAAGTCACTTTCGCTAGCAATAGCAAATGTGATATCGCGGTGATCATTCGCCACTTCTAGAACCTTTTGACGCCAAAACTGTGTCGCTGGAGAAGAAGCTTAATGTCAGTTCTAATCAAAATAAAAATTCGCTGTGTTATAACTACTAAGTACTACAAGTTAGAGAAGTGATGCTGCGTTTTCAATATGAAGGACTATGGTTTAATAGCGCTTTTTACCAAAAGTTCATCTGCGATATATATAAAGGCAAGAGTTCTGACCCCGGAACTGAACTGTTCAAAATTTTGTTCGAGAATTTACAAATTTTCCTTACATGGGAATCCTGGACCCCTTAGCTCAAAACTGATGTTCCTTAATAAGACATGGAGACCCAACTTAGTACTACATGTAACGGCCAGTGAGTGCATCAACCGAGCCATGAGGTTAGTTTACAAGTTTACCAGCTTCTACGATAAGCTATCCCCTTCTTTTAGTTGACCACTGCAAAGAGGAAATAACGCTGACTGTCTAGCAGGCAATTTCATGTGCGCTTTAAAGCGTTGAGAGGCAGAGCCAAGAAAATGGAGGCAGAACTGCAAGAGGATGAACTTCGAGTTGCCAGATACATTTGGTAGCTCTGTTGCCGTTTCCTTCTTTTTTCTTCAAAACATTCTACATTGTACTTATTACCACACCAGTAACAAAAGCAATGTTGAGAAGCCCTTGGAATCCCTCTTAACCCGAGTGCGTCCGCACTGTGTGCATACAAACCAAAATACTAACCTTTACGTTGTTCAAAGCCGAAATCCACATCATAATAGACAACACAGAGAGGACGCTTTGTGTACTTCTTCTGCTGATCATACGACGTCATTTGACCAACAAGAGGGATACGTTTGTCCTCATAAAACTTTTGGATGTCCTCTGATTTAGGATCATTACCCTGTGTATCATAAAATATCTAGTCAGTATACGAATGATAAAAAACAATAATGAATAAAGGCTGATAGTTTCGAAAGAAACTGTTTGGGGCTGCGTCGGTAGGAGTAACGAAATAATTTGGATATATCAACAAAGTTGAAATGGTAAATTGGCCACCGTAATGATTACAAAAGCTGACGTTTCGAGCGTTAGCCCTTCGTCGGAGCGAAAACAATAGTTGGCAAAACAACAACAACAACAACAAAATTTAAGAATGATAAGTGATGCTGGAGAAATGATTTGGGACACAACAAATTTACATACAGGGTGAAAATTTTGGAGTTGTTCCATCAGCTACAGTAAAAAGTATGCACCCTGTAGTTAGACACTGGCAAAAAAACAAAAAAACAAACTTAACAGCTTTCATCAAATGTATCCAGACATTAAAAATTCACGTCACACCATGACTGTGAACTTTTAAAACGAAAGGAGCTGAACATTATAGAGAATGGGCTTAAAAGAGAGACTAAAGCATGCTATTCCTGTTACGACTGGGGTATTGTGTATCCTTAAGTTTTGTGAAAACGTTTGATGAGGTAATGTGTGTGTTTCACCTGTATCATCAGCAAGTACTGACTTCCAAATTTAAATCATGTATGTGGCAACAACTATTAACAGTTGTAGCCTAATGGTAGACTACCATAAAACACTGCCTTCAAAGCTAATCTTGTTATCTGGTCTGACTATCAGAATCATTTGCCTCTTACCTTGAAAACAATATGTTTATCTTCAAACTTTGACCCAAACTTTTCAGGTTGGAACATCACAATGGAGCTCTTAGTGATTCCAAAGTACTTCTTGGCTGCAGTGTCAAAGGTGTGAGCAAAGGGGTAGTCATCCCTAATGTCGTTGTTGGCTTCAAGGTATGTTGCATACAACTTTTCGTTTGCATCGCTGAAGAATCCAACAATTACTAATTCACCTCTCTCCTTCATAAAGTCCCTGAGTGCTTTGAGAGAAGACATCTCCTTGGAACTTGGCCCAACTTGGTTACGCATGTAGTCTACAATGCCTTAAGTGAAAAAGAAAGACATTTCCAAATTTGCTTCAAATTACCAAAATAAATTTCATGCTGCCCTATGTGTGTGAGGCGCAGTGCCCCAATGGTCAGTGCACTGGACTCCGGGTCGAGAGGTCTGAGTCCGAGACCTGGCCAGTCGAGGGGTCTGGGTTTGAGACCTGGCCAGGTCAAGGGGTCTGGGTTCAAGACCTGGTCCAGTCAATGGGTTGTGTTCTTGGGCAAAACACTTTACTCTCACAGTGCCCCTCTTCACCCAGGAGTAGAAATGGGTACTAGTGAATTGACAGGGAAGCCTCATGAAATGCTGGGGGATAAACCTTGCCATGGACTGGCTTCCCATCTAGAGGGGAGTAATAATACTTCTAATCACTTCATGCTAGTCACTTCATGGAAACTGGGATCAGCTCCAGCTGGGTGGGCCAATAGAATTTAGTATAGACTTTACCTTTTAGGTGCTTCTGTTCAGTGATAGATCAAAGATGACGTCAAAATGTGGTAAGAACAAAAAAGTGCAAATAATCAACTTACCCCACTGGTTTCTAGAGCCCTTGAACTCGGATGCCTTGCCTTTGCGGAACACTTTGAGTGTGGGATATCCAGTCACCCCATGGTCCTGCGCTAGTTTTTTCTCCTCATCGGCATTCACTTTAGCCAACATGATAGGTGGATCATTCTTCTTCAGTTCCTGGGCTGCTTTTTCATATTCTGGAGCAAGTCTTTTACAGTGCCCACACCTGCAGACAGTAAATCTCTTAAGTAAGCAAAGCCTCTCTGTACAGTGATGTTAATTTCACAAACACACCCAGGGGCTTCATTAATGTTTTCAGCAGGAGGGCAACTGGTTTTCACAGGCTGGCAAAACTCTTTGAACTGAACTTCTTTATAAGATAAACTTTCCTCCAGACCGTCAAATCAGGTGGGCAGAACCCTCCTCACAACCGGTCAATTTGCCCGGTGCCTGGCCCTTAATGAAACCCCTGACACCAAAGGATTCAATGCACTCCCTTAGCTTACCAGTGCCTTGTTATATATATCAAAAAGTGGCACTAATCTGGGACAACAATTCAAGCAAGATTGGCAGGACTGATTTCCCCAAGCTAGTTTGAGGAAGTTATGAATTAATGTACATTACATGTAAGTTTTAAGTATTTTTAGGATTGAGGTAAAGAAGTTCTGATTTTCATACCAAGGAGCGTAAAATTCTACAAGCATCAGGGCCTCACTGCTCACAGTCTCTGTGAAGTTATCTTTAGTTAGAGTTACAACAGCTTCTGGGGGTGGCTTCCAGTTGGGATCTGAATTCTGTTTCATGTAATTGACAATACCTATAGGAATCAAAGTGACACTTGAGTGAACTGGCGGATATACTATGCAGAATAAAGTATAATTGAATATACTACAGTAATTGTACTAAAAGCCCAAAATGTTGTGATTGTTGGTAGCTCCTTAAGGATTCTGGGGTAAATATATTCATTGATGGCCTATTCCACAGTACATGTCAAGCATCAAATCAGCTGTTATCCTCAGAAAAGTCTAAAAACTAAAAGTCTAAAACCAAATAAAATATAAATAAAACATATCAATTAATACACCAATAAAACAAAGGGAAAGTAATAAAGTTATTTTCTTCTGCTAGCCAAAAGATAAAACAGCAAGACCTAATTGAATACCTCTACACATCAAATTTTTAAACAGGAGAGGATTCATTTGGGCATCAATAAAATAAAATCAAGTAGCTCTTAAAGTTGAATTTTGGTGGACACTGTATCTCAATTAGTTTCAAGTAACCACAACAGGACAGAAAACGAGTGCACTGTAAGTACCTCTCATTGTCCTATACAAAGCCTTAGAAAACTTTTGTAAGGCTTAGTGTGGGACAACATGAGGTACTTATAGTGCACGCATTTTCCGTCCTGTAATGTAACTTGTATTCTCCTCAATTTTATCTAAATTTCATTAATACATTAAGTTTTTAAGCTGCCTAAAAGGCTTTGATATCTATAAAGGTGTGCAAATATGAGGCCATTTAAAATTTTCCCTTCAAAATGTTTTGACAATAGGATCAATATGAAAGCATTGTCACACTTTTGTAGAAACTAAACAGTCATACAAAAACACCTGGACTCTTTACAAACATGTATTGTCAAACTACTCCTCAAGATTATAGCTAACCACAGTAAAATCTGTACAAAGATAACTGATGGAAGAAAAACTACTTAATGGTACCTTCTTCATCTCGAGGACCCTCATAATCATGTGCCTCTCCCTTGCGGAAGATTTTTAATGTTGGGTAGCCACTAACATCATACTTTGAGCCCAGCTCTGTTTCTACAGTTGCATCCACTTTTGCAAATGGTACAGGAGGATCAGCCTCCTTCATCCTCTTTGCAGCTTTCGCATATTCTGGTGCCAAAGACTTGCAGTGGCCACACCTTTGAGAAAGGACAGAGGAAATCAGAAAAAAAAATTCACCAGGAACTCATGGCATAAGGAAGCAAACCTGCCTTCAGAAAATTACACTTAGTCTCCCGAACATGGAGAACATTTCAAAAGGCTGATTTGTTGAATTAATTGGATAACGGCTGACTTATCATGAACCCTCTTTCCCTGATAATCTTTGTTTCACTTTTTAATTACATCTCATTACTTCCTATGGGTTTTCAAGGGGAAATTTCAGTCTGCCAGTGATGAAATAGTAATTGACCATTTGACTTAAATAATTTCAAGGTTATTCTGGCTTAGCAATCTATTTTTTTTTTTAACTTTACAGGGCTTGATATTTTTAAATTCAACGCACCCTACCACTATCATGAATATTAAGAACAATTCGACAATTATCTGGATAATTCTATTTCACTAGTGAACCAAGTCGATTAAAATCCCAAAATATTCTTCCAAAAGATGGCCTGTGCAGTAAATTACAGCATAGAGGCAGTTGACGATGAAATTTATTATGACTAACTATATACAAAAGAGAATGATCGCATTCACATGTTCATGCTTGAAGTAATTTAACGCGATTATTATACGCTCGATAAGTACTAAAAAGTTTCATTGTGGTATTTGTAGTTCTCATGATAAATGCTTTTATAAAAAGGTATCTGAAAGGAAGAGAGTAAAGAAACAAAACTTCTGTTTGAATCAAGCATTTAGTACTTCAAGATTGACGAACTATAAAAATGAACAACGACAAACAAATCAATTCACACAGTATCAATATTAATTCAACAAACCATGGTGCATAAAACTCCACAAGTATGATATCATTTTTCTTGACCACAGAGTCGAATGTTTTGGTGGTAAGAACCAAAACATCGTCCTCTTCTTTCACTTCTTCGTCGCTGCCTCCTTCAGAATTTGCCTCTGTTTCGTCGCCTTCTTCCGTGGATTCCGCGCCCTCTGTTATTTCCACAGCCTCTGCTGCTGCTTCGCCATCCTTTTCATTCTCTTCAGCAAGTGTGAAGCTTACAGAAAAAGTGATTAAGAGGACTAAACCGAGGAAGAATTTCCAAACCTTCATCGCGTCGACGGATGACCTACGAGAAAATTGTCGTGTTGTGAGTGTTGTGGAGATTCCCAGTTTTCTCAAAGGCTTCAAATAGCCAATAGCAGATGGACAGGTTGGAGGGCTTCTGACCAATGGCATCGCGCAACGCGTCTTCCCGGGATAATTCAGTTTACCCGCCAATCTGAGGTAGTCCCTTTTCATGGCAAATTGATCGGCTCTAAAACTAATACAATAAAATCTTAAAAATAACAGCTTCCTCTTTCCATATTGACCATATTGTGTTATGTTTCATTCTCCGTTGCTTTGTTTGCTATGTTGGAGAGAAGTTGTCCACACACGTTGAAATCAGGTACACCTCAGATACATCGTCCCCAAGCGAGGCACGCGATCGATTTCTGAAAACGTGCAATTATTCGTTCTTTTTGAGGTGGGTATGTGGGCGATGGAGCACGATCATTAACTTAGTTAACTTTTTCCAAATAGCCTCATTGAACACAGCGGTCAAACAAAAGAAATGCACAAATGGATCAATCTTTGTAAGCTGCAAGAGATGGAAAAACTTTCACGCAAAAATTAACCCAAAAAAATTGAAACACTCAATGAAACAGTATACAAAGGTGACTAACTCTCTACGGATTTAGTGCTACTGTCATTTGAAATCATTCATCGTTATTGGACATTGTTCGCAGTTTCAACGATAGCTTCGGTGCAGATCGCTACATCAAGTACGTGTCACGCAACACTAGTAACGAAGATTAGACTAGCAAAGTTAATTGACAAAAGACTTCTCGTTGTAACTTTCCATTTCGATGGCAGCTTTTTCGATTTACTTGAAACTGCATTTTGCAACCAAAATATCTGATTCTGTTTTTTAACAAGTCAAATTCATGTGAAGATGTTTTGTATTAAACAAACAAAGCTTTCCGGGTGGTTGCCAAGCCAATGCGTGTTCTTACATGCCCTCGTTCAATCGGAATGGCTGCAGAAGATTGCATCAAGGTAGGTGGTGAAATAAACCATTTATTCAGCCTTTACATGCTCCAGAGGCTTATGAAGTATTCAGAGAATAGGAATCGTGATTTACTAACCAATTGGACGGCTGGCTGTCCTCCAGCACATTGCTCCGTAGCTCATTAACATCGTGTTCGGTCACAAATGCGTATTTTTTTTTAAATATAGGCAAATTTTCTGCTTTGGGCAAAACTTCAGAATACCTGGCCACTTAATATGCTGCTTTAAATAGCTGCTCTCGCAGTCCCGAAGTCGCCAAATTAAACAAAACCCACACATTCAAATATACATTCTTCGTTCTTCAGTAAACCGAAATTCAAATTGCAATTAAAGTCATATCTTAATTCCTCGTTCTTCAAGCGTAATATAAACTGGATATCACGGCGACTTCTTCGACTTCATTGGCGAGTGAGTTGACAAATTCAAATTTATAATGTTCGTTCTAAGATCGAACCAACATCGGAAGTGCGGGTTTGCGAGAGCACTAGTTAAACTGTCCAATCTTTGACATCGGTAGCGTGGGACTGCGGGAGCACTAGTTTAAAACTAACCTCTCTTTTAATCATCTTTGACATCGGGAGCGCGGGACTGCGGGAGCACTAGTTTAACTGCCCTCAAAATGGGGGAATCTTTAAAAGTGGTAATTTTTAGAATGGGGAATCTTTAAAATGGGGGAATCTTTAAAATGAGGGAATCTTTAAAATGAGGAATCTTTAAAAGCGGGAATCTTTAAAACGAGGAATCTTTAGAGCGGGAATCTTTAAAAGCGGGAACCTCTATAATGGGGAATCTTTAATGGCGGGAATCTTTAAAAGCAGGAATCTTTAAAATGGCGAATCTTTAAATGCGGGAATCTTTAAAATGGGGAATCTTTAAAATCGGGAATCTTTAAAACAGGGAATCTTTAAAAGCAGGAATCTTTAAAACAAGGAATCTTTAAAAGCGGGAGTCTTTCAAAACGAATATCAAGTGGCACTTGATTGTAACTTTATTTTTATTAGCCTGAATGGTAAGTCAGCCATCAGCCCTATAAGCAATAATGATTGAATACTCTTATCGACATCGATTTTCAGTATTATCCTCAGGGTTCAAATAACAGCTGGCTGCCAGCGGCAGCCTGAACTTTTAACACACTTGCTGGCAATTTTTCAACAAAGAACTAGAATGTTTATAGAAAATATTTTGCTTATTGATCGTCCAACTGAAGTAAAAGTCGCTGTCCTGTTATGGTGAACATTTCATGTCAGACAATAAAGCAGCTAAGAAATGTTTTAAAAGCTTTTTGGAGACGTAGATGAGTATAAAGTTTCGAAATTTGAAGCGTGCTATGAGGAGTATTCTTGTTTACAGTATTCAGCTTTCTATATATTTGTTCAAGCATGAAACGTGCCAGTTTGTGTACACACCGTCACATTACGGTGTTTATGTTTCTGCATGTACATTCTACCTTAAATCGAGATTTATTTTCTGTGAGATTCTGTTCAGTGTCATTTGTATTACCTTCTCACGCATTCAAATTAAAGTCGGTGCTTGACATTACGGATTTCCCCTGACTGTAAATGAAGAAGCACAACAGTTTGTCTAGACAAAGTTGAATATTTTACGCTTTAACAAACACTGAAAAATTGAGCCGTTCACTACGCTTTGTTATTAGATTACGAAACTTGTTGATCAAAATAAAGGTTCTGATGCTAGAATTACTTAAGTAATTTGGTCATGTTGAAAACATGTGCTGAGTGCCCTTCCATTAGAGCATAGTTTTACTTGTGTCAACAGTCATGAATTTTGATGGGTTCACTTGCTTGAAATTGAAAAAACAATCAGCTTTTCCACAGACCACACATTCATTTGGCTGATTTCATTTCATGCATCTAAAGATTCCTCATTTTAAAAATTCTCGCGTTTAAAGATTCCTCATATATAAGATTCCTGCTTGTATCGATTCCCGCTTTTAAAGATTCCCTGTTTTAAAGATTCCCGCTTTTAAAGATTCCCATTTTAAAGATTCCTCATTTTAAAGATTCCCACTTTTAAAGATTCCCCGTTTTCAAGATTCCCGTTTTCAAGATTCCCACTTTTAAAGATTCCTGCATTAAATATTAGCCATCTTAAAGATTCCTGCTTAAAACTAAAGATTCCCGCTTTTAAAGACTCCCCATTTTAAAGATTTCCCATTCCCCATTCCCCATTCCTCATTCCCTCATTCCCTCATTCCCCATTCCTTGTTTTAGAGATTGCCTTCACGGATTCAAGATTTCATTCAGTTTTCTTCCTCGAGGAAGCTCCTGTCAAACATGTGAACTGAAAGTTCTTGCTTACATTTATGCTGATTTCTGAGCAGATCACAGTCAACTATGTTCATTAATTCTGCAATAATATGCAAAAAAGGAGGGCTGAAGAAATCGATGAATAATTACAACTAAATAAGTAAAGAATGGATGAGCCTAGTGGAAACCTGACGAGTTTTCAGACCGTGAACTTTATTGTAGAATCACATCACTGAATAAAATCTCACATTCTGATTGGTTAATGAAGCAAGGCATTAAATAGTGTGGAATTGCAAGTTGAAAATGAGGCTAAGTGATATCATTTTGCATCTAGGTATACATAACAAGTATATTAAGTGGTGCTGTTCTTTTTTTCTCACTCTTATTCAATTATGCAATATTCAAGGAAAGTTCATTACTTGACTTGTGAATTCAACGTTTTATTACATCCATTTTGAAATCACTGGCAGTCCCTGTAATCTGATTGGCTCTAATTGGTGCAATTTATTCACGAATCGCACCATTTTTTGCTCTAAATCGCATCATTTTACGCTTGAGGGAGTTTTGACACATGATGTCAAGTCTTTCTGTTTTACATACAAAATAAGATGTAAAAGCATTTCCAGTTCCACTTTTATTTAAAAACCGGCTCAGTACTGCATCAGTAAAATATTTGAATTTACCAAGTCCTGTATTTGGGCGATTTGAAAATGGATGTAATAAAGTGGTAATTGAACCTCGTGTTGTGCAATTTTGGTCTGAAATCATACTTGTGTTTTCAAATCGAACTTGTGCTGTGTACTCGCTCGATTTTGAAATCACGTGTATGATTTCAGCCCAAATTGCACTCCACTCAGTTCAATTACCATTATACATTACACTTGAAAACTGATATTGCACTCTTCGCTTCGGGATTCATGCGATATTAATATTGGTTTTCATGTGCAATTTAATGCTGAATTCTCTCTTCAAGCTCAAGTAATGAATTTTCCTACAGGATTTATTTGACTTTACTGCCTTCTGTTTAGGGAAGGAAATTTAGTAAACTGTGAGCAATCCAATAAATGTGTTTCCAGCAGTATGCCAGAAATACTCGGACTTCTACCCACAAATTAAAAACATTCTTTGTGTGCTAAACTCATAGACAAAGTACTTAAAATTGAATTTGTGAACTGGAGAAGTGTTTGGCATTAATTTAGAATGAGGGTGACACTCAGTCTGGCTTAAAAAGTGACAGACCTGCACTTATTTTTACAGATTCCTGACAACTATGAAGGTTATTCCCTGGATATGTTTTGTTTACCAAAACACTATGAGAATGATGTAGAATCTATTTTGATACCAAAAGGATTAATTCATGACAGGTAAGAGACCAGCAATAGATAATTGGTAAAGGGGACTGTCGTTTATGCTGATTAATAATAATAATAATAATAATAAAATCTTTATTACCGTGTCAATGTATTTAGCTCATAGAGCTAATTGGGGACACCTACTTTTACTAAATTAATAAAAAAAACTATGTACAGTATCATAATAAGTAACAATACAGCCGATAAACTTTGCATTAAAATTTTAAAATATTTAGAAATATCAACAGTGTTCAGATAACATAAAAATACTTGTACCATAAAAAAAAAAAAAAAAAAGTCACGTGCTGCAAAGATTGCAGCAATTGCCACTGTCTTCCACTAGGCTGACCAGGTCAACTCTACGGATTCTAGTTTTAATGATCTTTTACCTTTTTATATCTCTCATTAAATATGTTTTGTATGATTGGTCAGTTTAACAGGCCGTATATAAATGTATTGCCTACTGAATTTATAAGTTTATTGAAATTTAAATTTCCCACTATTATTTGAACCCATAGATAATAAATATCTTATACCGACCTTGTTTTTTTTTAGATATATCAACAAAGTTGAAATGGTAAATTGGCCACCGTAACGATTACAAAAGCTGACGTTTCGAGCGTTAGCCCTTCGTTGGAGCGATTAGAGGAATTGTGGGTTGTGTGTGCCTTTAAAGGCAGAAAATGGAGCTACATTATTGGTGGGATCATGGCAACGAGAAAAACACGAATAAATTAGTGGAATTAAAAGTGTTCATTGATCCCTGTGGGATTTAGACTGCCGGTTTGAAAGATCAGCCTTTATTCACTTGTTTTTTTTAGTCTGTACTGCAAGTTAAACAATTTTATTTTTGCTCAGACTTTTTGGCAGTCCCCTTTAAGCTTGGGCCACATATCCAAATGCAAAAAAACTTGGTAGCTGTAACTTACAGTGTGGACCTTTAACAGTCAGTAAGGGCTAATTTCGGAAACTTAGATAGCATGGAAAAAACTTACCATCACATAAAAGGGAAATACGTGGCCATGCAAGAAACGTTTTTGGTAAGAATGAATTAACTTTAAACAGTGTTCATATTGCAGGCCATGACATGCCCTTTTTCTAAAACTGAACATAATTACTTTGGTTGTAAAAATTACTAGAATTACAGTATCCTTAACAAGTAGTTTTAATGAAAACTTTTGTATGCTGTTAATCAATGTTAAAAATAATTGGGTCTTTATGTACCAAACAAGTCACTTTCCCTCGATAAAATAACTACATGATCATTTGATTTTGAAAAGGTACAAAATAATATTTTTATTTTACAATGAGATTGCAGCTCTAATTATGTTGCGTTTTTAATCAACTATTAGAATTGAAAGATTGGCCAGAAATATCTGCCGTGATGTTGACAAAGGTCCTCTCATAGGATTGTGTGTTCTGAAAGGAGGATATCAGTTTTTTGGTGATCTTATGAATTGTATCAGGACCATAAATGCTAATATGGGTAAGTTTAAGGTCAATCAAAATGTTGTCAGCAACTATTTTATACAAAGTTTTTTAATGATAGCTTATTTTTTTTGCGTCATTATAAACAGATCGATCAATCCAGATGTCAGTTGACTTCATCCGATTAAAAAGCTATGAGGTAATTGGCCAAAATGCTATGATAAGTTTAATTAAAAGCAGCTAGAGTCATGCATAGTTTAAATTGCTAATGGAAGGACCATGATTTGAATTTCCCCGTTCGATGCTATATAACTTCACTATTGCATAGCAAGAAATAAATGGACTCAAGAATTCTTTCTTTACCCAGTGTCTTCCAGTGAGACAGCAGAGTTTATATTGAAATATAAAGGGCACTTTGAAAACAGTTATGTTGTGAAAAACTGTAAAACAGAAAAGAGAGAATCAGTGTGAAAGCTCTTACGAGGTTCTGCATCCTGTAACTGTCTTGGTGAAATTGTTTTACTTGTCTTTTTTCTCTGTAAATGTGATCTCTCTAATTATAAGGAGGTACACGGTAGTTGGGTGTAAAAGGTAGTTGCATGCTGTAGTAGGAACTCAGTAAAAAAAATTTTTGTTACCAATATGTTTGTTTTTTAAATAGGGGGGGGGGGGCAGGGAGACTCTTCATGCAAAGGCTTGCATCCAAGCATGACCAGAGAGGTATTGTGTTTTGAGGAAAGCTAATGTACATCTACTACTGGGTTTGCCATCTTTTTGTAGTGTAAATCAACACCAGAAAACTGTCAGGAAATCCTGATGAAACTTTGACGTTAATTTTTAGCACATGCATGATCAGATTCAATGTTTGTATAGGATGACCATTCCTCAGGGGAGGTTAAAGTCATAGGAAGTGATGATTTGTCTGCATTGAAGGGAAAGGTAAATTCCTTGAGCTCATGGTGTTGTGAATTGCTACTGCTGTTGCTGCTGCCCAGTAATTTGTTGAGTCATTGAAACCAAGTTTTACTTGATATATAGTTTTTAATGTACAAGAATGTATGGTTAGTTAATCTACCTGTGTTAAGTAATATTTTAGTCATATGAAGTGTGACGACTGATACTTAAATTATACAATTTCTTGTGAGGATTAGCACTGATAATTTTATATTCTTTCCTTCCAGCATGTTCTAGTTGTTGAGGTAGGTTTACAGCAGAAAATGATTTAAAGTGACTTTTCTATCAAGAACACGAACTTTTTCATGTTTACTTCATAGAGTGACTTACTTATCCAGTCAGAGGTTACCTCTTGTTGTGCATTATGTTAAGAATGAGTTTAAAATGAACTACATTCATTACAAGAGTAGAATAATTATGTACCTTGTTACTCTTCAACTCTTAATCCCATTGCCACTTGCCAGTTTTTGCCCCAGGTAGATAAGTATTACTAAAAGAGATCTTGACCATAACATTTGTAGGCAACTTGTAAGTACCTACAAACAATGTTTTTTCCATCTTGTCACAATCACATGACAAAGAAATCACTTTCTTTCAAATTTTTTTACAGGATATCATAGATACAGGTGCAACTATGCAGAAACTACTTACTACTCTTCAGAAGTTCGAACCAGCATCTGTCAAAGTGGCAAGGTATAACATTAATCTACTTCTTCACCCAAAATAGTTGACTTTTTCCCTTTTGGGGAGGGGAGGGGAGAGGATGCAGAGGCAAGAAGGAGAGTCAGGGGTGCCTTAGTGGAGGTGTCAGGTTATTGTATTATCAGGATGGCAAATGTTTAGTCATCTAAGAGGTGAAAGTTTATGGAATGATGTACTTGCCGATGAGAGTGTGCTAATTATTGTCACAGTAAAACTGAAGGGTTGTGATTTTTAATTATGTTTTAAATAAGATCTGCAGGATGCAGAAGTGTTGAGGGTATCTTTGTGTCATTTTTTGTATTTATCACTTGATTTTTTAATCATTAGTTTGTTGGTGAAGAGAACACCAAAGAGTAATGGATATCGTCCAGAATGTAAGTAATTCCCACAAGACATGAAAGTGTATTTTTTTTATTGGTATATATTCTCATATTTTGTATTTTCAAAAGGCAATAAAGTTTATCATGTATGGGAAGCAGAAAGGAAATCTGCAAATTTTTTTTACCTATTCTATTCAATATCAGAAGAATTCTTTAAATTCCCAATGTACACCATTTTAACATGTGTTAAAAGTGTTTTTCTTTGATATTGGTCTAGTATCAGCTATAGGTTCATTTAGAAATGATTAGTACTGTGGAAATTTGGAGAGCACCCTGAAAAAAGTAGGGTGGATCTCTAGTGCACCTTGAGCTTCTCTTCTTCGTCTTATGCAAGCTCTTCAAACTTAGTACATGCTTCATATTGTGATGAATGCCTGGCGCTGCTGTTTTGCAACTTTTAATATGCTCTCGTTACTTACTGCATGTTTCAAATATCAGTAAATGCCTGCTGGCAATTGAATCAATTGTTAATTTCTTACTTTATATATAGAGGATATTACATGGCCACACGGGGATATGAATTTTATCTTTGAGTGCTGAAAGTATCTCTCACGAGTGAGCGCAGTGAACGAGTGAGAGATACTTTCAGCACAAGAAGATAAAATTCGTATCCCCAAGCGGCCATGTAATGTTCTGTTTATTATATAGATACTGATGAAATTTCCACATAAAAGACAACTTTTTTTATTTATTTTCGAAACAGCAATTGGTTCATTATGTTGGTAACCATGGCCACACCAATATCCTCACACATGAAAGATAAAAATAGTATCTTCACTGCGTGCGGTGAAGATATGATTTTTTAGTATAAGGAGAAATCCTGGTATTTCATCAGTATCTAAAGTATATAATAAAATAGATTTACCTTGCATACATAAAATCTGAATTGATCTCCTTGAGCCAGTAGTACCTCAATTTACTACAATGTAGGAGATGAACACTTTGTCAATCAAAAGTGACACATTTTAAAGTTGTGTTTATTTTTCAGATATTGGCTTTGAGATTCCTGATAAATTTGTGGTTGGGTATGCTCTGGTAAGTTACTAATTCAAATCAGTCAAGTTAAGGATTTGGAAGACTGAAATTCAAGCCAATTGTTTTTAAGACAATTTTTCTAAGTGATTTTAGGCAGCAATAACAGGTACTTCAGGCCAGATCTGCATTTGTAGGATGGGTCTTCTACATGTAGTTCGCAAGGTGACTTTACCTGTGCCTTCTGCCTTGTATTGATGTATTCTATTGAGGGTGTCTTCCCTCAGGAGTCAGTTATGTTCTTTGAAAACAGCTTAGTTTCAAAGCTTTATCAGGTATCATTACTCATTGCTCTACTAGGATAAAGGAGCACACAGAAAGCGATTAAAACTTGCATATTTTTAAGCATTTCAACACATCTCCTTCTTGTAAGAACAAATACTCCCTTTCTTGCTTTAGTATTCTGGATTCTGCTAACAACTCAATTGTTTAAAACTCAAAGAAGCTTTTTATATAAATAAGATCAAATCTGAACTTAACAAACAATTACAACATTATAACACTTTTCTAGCGTTTTAGTTCACACCTTTGATGTTCAGTGTCACATTGTAATTAGTACCTGCTTTTGTATTACGTCAAACTGTAAATATTTTATTCATCTACTTATCTGTTATATAATTACTCATGTTCTGTTACTCATTGATTAAAGATGGCATAAGCATGCCAAGACATGTCTCCCAAAAAAGTTGTCTATTTCTTACAATATTTATCATACTTGCTACTACTACGACCCTATGGAAATATCATTACTCAATTGGCAAAACTGCCCTAGATTGAACTCTCTACAATGCTATATATTTTTTATGATAATTCCTGACCTATTGATTGAGTTCTCAGTCTTAGATTGTTCACAATACCTACATGGGCATATACTTACACACCTATCACACCTTTGTTTAATTAGAAACACTCTCTAATAACATTGTATTTATCCTGTAGGATTACAATGAATATTTCAGGGATCTCAATGTAAGTTGCAAACTTCTCTTTGAGATTCATCATTTTTTTTTGTAAGACACTCTTAGGTTACATCAGATTACATGTTGAGTTTTCTTTTTAACAGCATATATGTGTTATCAGTGAGAATGGAAAACAAAAGTATGCCACTGGATCCTAGGGAAAGCAGCTGTTATCTACAGACTGCCCATAATGGTTCATTCAATCCAGAAGACCTTTCCACTGAAAACCCAACCATGATAAAACACTCACATCCTTGGACTTCATAATCTGGTCAAATACAAAATGATTTTCTAGTGAATCAGCACCCATCATATTTCTCGCAGAAACATCGCAATCTATTGTAAAACCAAAGTCTATAGAGAACTTTTAATAAAATGTAGCAAAACCTCACAAGAACTCTCATTCTCACTCTTTTTTGGTAGTTTTTTTTTTTTTTTTTGTCACTGTCATTTCTTTTTTTTTTGTTTTGTTATTTTTTCCCTTTTTTGTTTCTTTTTTTAGATGGTCAGTTAGTTGCAAAATCAATTTTTTACCCTCTTCTCACAATAATAAATATCCCCATAAGTTCTCCCTTATTAGGCCCAGAAGGGTACGCTCGACTATAAATATTGAAAACACAGGGAGATCAGAATTTGGGACCTCTCCCAGTGACAGTCTATCCTGGTGCTTCCATTGTGAGTATCTGGGGCGGCTAGAACCTGAAACCTGTTCCTTGAAAATTCTTGTAGAAAACGTGGCCCGTAAAGCTGATTTTATTTACTCTGTCTATATTGAAGATAAAAAATTGAATAGTTTTGAAGCTCAAACACTAAGAATACTAGGAAAACTAAACAGATTGTACTCCCCTGTCATTCCTTAGATGTAGATCTCAAAATATGGCTTTCAGACCTGTATAGCAACAACAAAGCCAATCCGAAAGTGATTCCTTCGAAGGCCTTCTTTGAAATGTCACGCAACGCCCATGAGTCTTGAGAACGGTTGCACAAAAGGCGCCTATAGTGTGACTGCCCATTAGTTCTTACATGACATACATGCACTCGAAAGGAACAAATTTCAAGATGGCGCAGATTAACATTGCGAACCGAGTGTTCGGCCGTTATGTCCGGCCGTTACAACGGCTCACGTTTAATTACTGTAACCAGGGTGGAAGCAGTAGAGGAATAAGGTAATGAAAGAAGCGAACATTTCGTGATTTAGAAGCGCTCTTGATGGTAATTGTTGGGTACGTGCTTTTCTTCAGGGAGTACATTGATAAAAACATCGTGCAGTTTGCAAAAGACAATCCTGGAATTGCTATCTATGTCATGGAGCGGAGTGGGAAACATCCGACAATCACTGGACACTTTAGTAAGTTATATGTAGCGATAATGGGCAGCTAACGCCAATCGATAGTCAATCGATGATTTTCGCGACTACTTTTGTGTTGTAATCGATGACCAATTTGGTCATCAAATGGCCGACGTCAGTTGATGTCATAGGCGATTGCCTTCGGTCTATTTTCCGATCATCGATTTCCATCAATTTTTTTCAGGCCCATAAATGTGATTGGGTGGAGTACATATTGCGAAGTAATAGGGCAATTGCAGTAATTTCGAATTAGCTGAAATTGCATGTTACACTGGACCTAATTGAAATGGCAAGCATACAGGTTTTTTTTTTCACGATATGAATTCCTTTTTCCCTTCAGTTGGAGGCAATAGCAAAGAAGTTGAAGTGAAGAATATGACTCCGGAAAAGATAACAGAATTCGTCACGAGGCTTAGAAATGAATCAGGAGAGAAAGTGGAGAAGATACGAAAGTACTGGCATACTGAGAATCCATCCATACAAGGAACCTGGAATCCTTTCTTGCATAAACCACCTTCCCTGCGGAAACATGTTACAGGGAAAACGAAGTAAAACTCAGGCTTTGGTGGCTGTGCTACAAGGATCGGGTCACACATGTTGGGGAAACTTCATGTGTTGCTTGCCATTTCATGTTAGGATTACACGACTCTGAGAAGGAACAAGGTTGACAAGGTAGACGTGGCTTGCAGATATTTAAATACACTGCTGTCTGATCTGCAATACCAGAATATGTTTGTTAGCTTCATAGGAAGCATCTGCTACTTATACAGTAAAACTTCAAGAGAGAGAGAGAGAGAGAAAGCGGTTAGTACTGGTATCTTTAAATAAAAATAACTTAGTGTGGGATCATTGCAGGGTATAATAAGATAATTCTGGTTCGAATCCCCTACAGGCCTGAAATTTTTTCAGGTCTGATTTTCACTATTGCTCAAATAGTGCTTTACTGCGAAGGATCGTGCACATATACATTTCAGTTCTTACATATGTTTCATATGTTTGTTGTTGTTTGATTTATCATCTACGAGTTTATATCGAATTAATTTGATGGCCTGCTCCCAGTTGGCTTGTTAGCTCAATTGGTAGAGCGCTGCACTAGTATCGCAGAGGTCAGTGGTTCGAATCCCGTACAGGCCTGAAATTTTTTTCAGGTCTGATTTTCACTAATGCTCAAATAGTGCTTTACTGTGAAGGATCGTGCACATATACGTAAGATAATTCTTGTTAGAGAAGGTGATTTTATCAACTCAGTTGATAATATCAATTGACCACTGTAGAGGGTTGCAAATGTTTCTTTAGCCCTTCATCACTCTAAATTCTCATGAACATTTCTCTTTACCTTGAATCATACATTTCTTATAAGGAGAAAGGAGGTTGATTTTAAGTTAAGGTATAAGCTGTGTATAAAAAATATTTTCTCTTAAAAGAGAGGCTAGCATCCAACTCTGTAATAGAAGATGTAATGATCTTTTCACATTAACCACAGCATTTGGCATAGGTAGAGATTTTCAGACTTCTTAAATTCCTAATAAGCAATTAACAAATTCCAGATGAAAGAAAGCTCAAAAAACTAAAACTGACCCAGCAAAACAAAAATAAGAGTACTTGAAAGTGTTTACCTAGATTTCCAATGTTGAGTTTAAAGTTTTAATGTGATTGGCTCATATTGTGAAATCAACTAAACCATGCCTTATAAACACAAAAGGTGTACCCAGGGGGGGGGAGGGGGGAGGGGAAGAGAAGGAGAACAATTGACGTTTGAAACATTGTAAATAATGTGAAATGTTCTCAACACTTTAGTTGAAATTTTTTTCGTTTGTCTCGTCACCTATGTAGTATCATTGCTTGTGTAAGGATTTAACAAATCAGCGGTGGTTTAGTAGGTTTGTACTCTTACTGACAATGGAAAATTGGCCAATAAGATTGCAACATAATGGCTAATTATGGTAAAGTATTCGTTGCTATCTCTGGGCAATGAAAGGGCACAATAAGACACATCTTTAAGAGAAACAATCAATCCATTCAGTTCAAGTTATATGAAACTGCTGTCGAAGTCTCTAATTTGCTAGAGATACAATTAATTATGAAGGAATGAATAGGAAATTATACCATCAATTGTATTCCCTACATGAAGCTTATTAACAAAGTTACAATAAAATTTTGAACAAAAACCAACTAGAGTGTACAAATAAAACTTGTATTTATTTGCTTGGAGAGGAGTTTAGAAATGGGATTTCCAAGCAAAGTTTAAAATACTTTCACAGTTATTTTTGTTGATAATTTTAATTTTTCTTGTTGTGATCTACTATTAGATCACAATTTTTGTCTTTTCCATTTGATGAGTTGAGCGGATTGTCTTGTAACTGAACATTTAAATACATTCGCAAAAAAGATTAGGATTTTGATTGCCCAGAGGTTCCCTCAGACTTAAAAGTTACATTGAGGACATTTTTCATGAACACACAAGAAATGACTGGCGGCTAATTTACCTAAAGCACTCCTTGAAGTTGCCTTAGTCCCTTAGCGCGTATTAGAGCCCTGGGGTTTGAGAGGAAGGGGCTTTTGTTCTCCTTCTATTTATCACCTCGACTTATGATAAGTGAGCATTTCTTTGGTTAAAAACCTAGGAAATTCAAAATAGAAACACCTACAGGCGTTCCAATACCTCCTGGTTAGCTCAATGGATAGAGCGCTGGACTGTTGTGCGGGAGGTCGAAGGCTCGAGTCCCGGCCGGACCAACACTCAGGGTCTTAAAATAATTGAGAAGAATTTGCTGCCTTTCTATAACATCAAGAAATGGTTAGATATTCTAGTCTTCTCGGATAGGGACGAATAAATGGAGGTCCCGTCTCCTGCAGGGTTGGGGTAGGAGGCATTAATTTCCCACACACGAGATTACTGTGTGATGGATGTCCTCCCCTGGGGTGGGTTGGGTGGGTTTATTAGAGGGCCATGTGTTAGAAAACTCTTTACTGGGTTAATCATGTATCTACCCTCTCGAAATAAAGAACATTGCATTGTATTGTATTGTATTGCAATACAACAAATTCAACTAATTTTTTACTGCAAGACTAGAAAGCCTAAACCACTTCTTAAAAGTTCCTTTTAAGGGAACTTATGTTCAGAAATGCACACAGTTACTGAAAATGGGAGATTTGACGAAATCTCGTCAAACCGAGGGAATGTTCATGGATTTAACGATTTTGGCGAATTTTCGTCAGACCGTGGGAATGTTCATGGATTTGACGATTATTGGAAATTTTAGTCAAATTCGTCAAAGCGAAATCAGCTTGGTAGATTTGACGATTTTGAAGAAATTTCGTTAAATCTGCCATTTTGGTTACTACGTGTATTTGTGGAAATGAGGGGTAGGAGAAGAAAGGGCGGGCCTCAGAGAGAGAAGGGCTTGAATTACTAGAAATAGTTTTCATCTTTAAACATAGTTTTAAGACATGAAAATGACTTGAAAATTATCTCGTGAAAAAAAGGAAAACAATTGAAATCGAAAAAGCTCGAATCATCTTTGTCCAAGTGTCTTTATTTTCAAGATTGTTTTTTCCTTATCTTCTGTTTACCCTCAGCCCATGCACAACTACCTGTTAAAACAGGGAGCACTTGAGAACCTGAACCGCAATGCAAGCTCTCAAATCTTATGGATCGCTGCGGCTTCTTCACCTGCTTGTTGTCTTGACAAACACCATAGCCTCTGAATGCCTCGCGCATATTTCGTGGCAGGGTTTGTTTCAGTTCAGAATGCGAGGCGGTGAGTGCAGGGCAACTTGTCCTCTTTGCAGACAGAACTCTGCTGTTTTTAAAGGATGTCAGTTTGGGCAGTAGTGGCAATGGCGGATCCGAATGGATCTCTTCCTCAAACCACTCTCTCTCAGTGGACTGCCGATCCTTGAAATTCTTCTATGCTAGAGTCTGCCGAGTCATGCATTCAGGGGGATGTCAGTCCATAACAAGTTTCCCCAACAGGTTTTCTTAACAGTTCCCCGGCAGCTGTTTATAGCCCTAGATGGAGAGAGTTTCTATATTTTACCGAAAAGAACAACACAGTGACCTAGCCAGGGCTTTAACCTTGACCTCTCGTCCCGGAGTTCAGCGCACCGAGTCTCCCAAATTTTTTCAACAACTCTCGCCCAATTCAGATAACGTTTCGAAGGGCTAACGCTCGAAACTTCAGCTTTTGTAATCGTTACGGTGGCCAATTTACCACTTCAACTCTGTTGATATATCCAAATTATTTCGTTACTCCCACCGACGCAGCCCCAAACAGTTTCTTTCGAAACTATCAGCCTTTATTCAATTCAGATAACATTTGCCACAGAAATACGTGTGGAAGTCAGTCGAGGTTGATTTGCGTTCTCATCATGGAACAGTGTTAAGCATTGGGTGCCTCAGGGTAGTGTCTTAGGCCCGATTCCTTTTAATATATTTGTTAACGATCTCTTCTATCATATAAAGAGAGCTAAGCTAAATGCGTACACTGACAACCATCAAATTTATTACTCAGACAAAGATCTGATTGCACTTGAAGAATGCATATGTAAGGAAGTTGAAAAAGCAAATCAATGGTACAATGACAATGGTATGATTGTCAACGAAACTAAACATCAGGCCTTGATCCTTGGTGATACGGAGTATACATTCTCCTTTACGGTGAAAGAGTCAATCGACATATTTGGTATGAACATTGACAACAAACTACAGTTTGATAAACGCGTATCTTCGATATGCAAAAAGATCAATAATCAGTTAAATGTCATGATAAGGTTTAGAAAACTGAACTCTAAAGCCACTTTGGTCAAATTGTAGAAGGCCTTCATCTTACCGCACTTTCAGTAGTGTTCCTCGGTGTGGCATTTCTGTAGCATGTGTACGAAACACCGAGAAACTAGATGCCCTTAATAAATGAAGTCTTAGGTTCATTCTAAATGATGTTGAAACTACGTATAATACTTTATTGGACAAAGTCAACTGTGTTTCTTTATATAACAGACGTATACACAATATGTTAATTTTACTTTACAAAAGTTTATTTCTAACTAAGTATCCTATCTACATGAGGAATATGTTTACTTTTCGTAATACTACTTATAATTTATGCGGTAACTACATTCTGAAACTCCCTGTTGCTAAGACCACTTCTTATGGCCTTCGCTCTTTTACTTATCACGCCGTTAAACTATGGAATTCACTACCAGACAATGTTCGAACCTTGAATTCCTATTGTATTTTAGTACCATTAGCTTCTTATGAAATTAAAAGGGTTTTTTTCTATATATACTGACCCCATCCAAATAAGAAATAATACCAGAAGTACGATTCGTTGTCGAAAGCCCTTATGAGCAAGTAGCGCAGAAGAAATATCGCCTCATTGGTCATCCAAGTGACCTCCGCCCCTGCAAAGTAGCGGTTTAGAATCCAGACTCCTGTACAAACGGTCTGCATCAATTGTCAGAGAGGAAAATGGTTTTGATCTTCATGAGAGAAGCAACAAAGAGTACTCAGTCAATACAGAATCACTCCTACATCTTAGAGACGAGAAGCGTTGTTTGTTTACCTTTTTGCTATTGGCTTCCACCTTTTAGGATTACTTGTTTGTTTTGTTCTGTTCCTTGTAATTACTTTCCTCAAATATATATCAAGTACTCAATCAATTTGTAATCGTATCATTAGGAGTCCTCGCGTCCTGCCTGTGTAGTGGTGAGAAAGAAATCATAAACTCCGATCAAAGTAAGTTATCTAAGGTTTTTTAAAAATTGTAACCTACCTGTAGAGAGTCCATGAACGTGAAATTAGCATAATAATCGATAAAAAAAGGTGACCGTTCTTATTATAAAGGCCATCAGTAGATTTTTATGGAGTAGGAATCGATCTTGTTGGTTTGTATCTCTGCTGAAGAAAAAAAAACATAAGGAGAAGAAAAAATGAACGTTAGACTGGTAAATATAATAAGAATTAAAATCAAGAGTTATTTGCGAACAAGTAGCTGGATAGATATATAAATGAGCAAATGTTTGTTTTACATACAGATTTTCCAAGGAATAAAGAAATAATTGAATAAAGGATTAGATGAATGGATGAGTGAAGACGAGAGGACAAATGGAAGAATAGAGGAATGAACACAGGTATGAATGAACGAATGAATGTACAAGTGTATGTGCGAATGGACAGACGGACGGACAGTCAGACGAATGGGTTTATGAATGGACGAATGGACGAATTGACAAATGTACAAATGGACGAATACACGAACGGGTAATTGGACGAATGGACGAATGGATAAATAAACGAATGGGTAAAAAATGAATGAATGGAGAGATGAAGATTATAAGAATTATCAAAGAGCTAAGTTAAGATGATTTAGTACTTGCAAACCACTAGAACGATCAATGATGGCAGCATGATTGATACAGAAATCCAACTGGATATCACGAACACGTGACTTTCGCTGAGGTACAATTGATGTAATTTCATTGCGGAGTCTTCTTTTGACTGGAAACACTGTGTTGGATGGCCGGACAAGGTAAACAGAGTAAATAAGTACAAGGCCTATAACAAAACCTCTCTTTTTCTGGTTATTACTTGAAAACCTGAACCAAAAATTCAACCACAATGCGCAATTAAGTTTGTTAAATACACAGCATTTTTTCCTACGAAGTCGTTGTCTGTGGATATCTGAATGAAGACACAGCACTGAATTCATTCAGCGCTGGATCACGATTATCTTTGAGCCAAAAAGTAATGGTGGGTTAACGTGGTTAATGAACAATATATTATATTTGTACCCTTCCCTTCCAAACCAAAAAATCCGGACCCTCTTGAATGGTTCAATAAAATCAAATTTAAGTGCATCGGTTGCAATAGGCCATTTCTGAGTTCCTTCACTTTCAAAACATATCAAAACGATGAATTTCGTATCAAAAGCCTCTTTTTTTCTTTTTTTTTTTTTAGCAGAGACAGTGGGCATCACGGAAATAACTTATTCTATAGTGTGTCGGCCATTGTTTCAGTAAATAAACAACAGAGAGATTTAGTACGGCGATTACGTGAAACGGCAAACGTCAGCTTGCCCTTTCATGTTTCAATTAAAATAGCTTGAACCTTGCAGCTTTAGCTTGGCGTGAGCTCACGTCATGCATGACTTACTAGGAATAGTATTTGGTCCCCTTTTTTTGAGTAATTAACTTCGATTCTACTCTGTGAGAGAAAAAATGAAGGAAATCTCACGTACACAGCAAACGCAAAACAGGTTACTTTTACGTAGAAACGGCAAAGCGCAACCAACAAACGTGAAAAAATCGCGGGAAGGCAAGGCCACGTGTTCACTCTTGACGTTTCACAAAAACCCGGTGCTAAATCTCTCTAATGACTGGGATTTACCCTGGGAAGCCCGAAATAAAATACCTCCGGTTACAGTTTAATCTCTTCCGTATTAGTTTTATCGACGGTTTACTGTAATGTTCTAAAGATCACAGGAAGACGCTTTCATGTTATTGAGGACTTGGCTTGGCTCCAACCTGCGGCACTCACTAATATTCATCCTTTCCCAATGACCACTAGCGTTACAACGGCGATGAATGAGACCTACACAGGAAGAAAGGAGGAATGGGAAAAGAAAAAAAAAAGGAAAGAACAATAGCGACAACAACAGTGACAACAACGGCATCAACAACCCCAATGGAAACAATATTGATGACTCGGATGTAAACACAGGAAGGCGAAAATTTATTGCCAAACGAGGTCGCTGGTCCAGCTGAGGCGAGAAACTGCATAATAATAATAATAATAATAATAATAATAATAATAATAATAATCATATACTTAAGGGATTGAAGTAAATATAAAGAAAAGAAAATGTGTTGATCGCGCTAGGCGCGCTTTAAATATTCGTATCAGGTAATAATTTTTTCTTAGCTAGGCGCTTATTCGTATCGGACATTCATGACTACTAAGTCTTGGACGCAAGCTGTCGAGGGTAGCTTTTGCTTCTACGATGTCTCTTTGCTTCGCTTCGTTTCGCTTTTGGAGAAATCGTGAGATGAATTACTTTCATTACTTCGATCTCTTAAAAAAAAGTCACAACCTACAAGCTCTATGAGAAAATCTCTCTCAAACCTGTTCAAAAGTTATCTTAATAATAAATAGTTTATGTCATCAAAAAGCGGGGTAGACGTAGTAAGACCTATGCTGGACTAGTCTTTTTTTTTTTTTTTAACAGCCTACCTCCAGTTATAAAGAGCAGCGAGGGACATGGCTGGATAAATGTAGACCCTGCGGTTATTTCTGGCCAGCATGCACCAGCGAACGAAACATTACACTTTATAATATCTGAAAAATTGTATTGAGTTACGGTTATGTTGAATGACGAGAAATCAGCCTCACCTTTATTCATTTGATTCCGAAGCAAAAACTGTGCTATCAGAATGTGCCATTTATGGCCCTTTTAGAAAAGACATCAACCCATCTATTGAAATTACTGATATCAAAGTTACTACCAATGGTTTACCACTGTACTCAGACTCCGCCTTTGACTGTCTGCATTATTCTGCGACCGTGAGAACTCTGGGTGCCAGATCATTTCGACCCAGACCTCTCATCTTTTTCATATGACCGGTTGCAAAGATAAAAAAAGTCTTGGAGCTTAGTTTTATTACATGGCAAAACACACAGGTTGTAGTGCACATGTCTAGGACTATCGAGTATACATTGTGTATATATGTTAGTTGGAATACCCAGGGCCAAAATCATTTTGGCCAGCGACACAAAAAATTACCAGTGTTCGTTAATTAAGCCTGCGCCAAGCTGTATCACGGTCAGTTGATTCAAGCGAAAAGCTTGACGCGTGAAAATCAGAAGGGATCAGTCGCTCTGTCGCTGACATATTCCTTCCGTGTTTTTTCCCTCGAAGAATAGCGACGAATAGCTAACGTCTTGACCTCGAGATAGCATTAATAGCAAAGCCTCGTTCATCAGTTTTACTAGATTCATTCTATTTAGCATGCGTTACTGTGTGTTTTGTTAGAGCTTCACGGAACGGCTCTGTCGCCTTGATTTCTTCCGGGCGGCCAAAAGACCACTAGCTGCGCAAGTTAACTTCGATTTAATTTGCCACTTTCCATGACGGAGTATTACAAAATGCATACATTAAATGAAATGTATGCACCAACTTGTTTCTTCCTCCATATAGTTCTTTGGATTTCTGTGGCATTTGGAACGCTCCGGGTTGTACTTCGCTTCAAAATCGTTGCTATCGGTAGGATGAAGGAAAAACTGACGCAAGAAAAGATGATCGCAGGTTTTTAGAACTATCCACAACACGAGGGGAAGTGGGAAGAACTTAATGCTTCCCAAAGTGAGAACTGAGATTGCAAGGCGGTCTTTTTATTTTAATGGATCGAAACCTTTTAATGATATTCCTAATGAACTGAAGGATCTTAACTCAGTCATGATTTTTAAAACTCGTATTTTAGAATTCTATAGATCACAAGCTTTTTAAGTACTTTTAAAGTTGGTGACGACTGTATTTAGGTTTTTTTGTTTTTGTTGCAGGGCCCTTATTAGATACAAGCAAATATATGAAGCTCATATATTTTGAACTGCGGTATTAGATGCATATGGTGAACGATCCTCGCAGTAGATAGCGCTATTTAAGCAATAGCGAAAATCAGACCTGAAAAAAATCAGGCCTGTACGGGATTCGAACCACTGACCTCTGCGATACTAGTGCAGCGCTCTACCAATTGAGCTAACAAGCCAACTGGGAGCAGGCCGTTAAGTTGATTCGTAATAAACCCGTGAAAGTGATAAATCAGATACAAGTAAATATAAGAAGCTCATATATATAGCTCAGGCCTGATTTTTTTCAGCTCTGATTTTCGCTATTGCTCAAATAACGCTATCTACTGCGAGGATCGTTCACCATATGTATCTAATACCGCAGTTCAAAATATATGAACTTCATATATTTCATTGTATCTGATTTATCTCTTTCACGGGTTTATTACGAATCAACTTAACGGCCTGCTCCCAGTTGGCTTGTTAGCTCAATTGGTAGAGCGCTGCACTAGTATCGCAGAGGTCAGTGGTTCGAATCCCGTACAGGCCTGATTTTTTTCAGGTCTGATTTTCGCTATTGCTTAAATAGCGCTATCTACTGCGAATATCGTGCATCATATGTATCTAATACCGCAGTTCAAAATATATGAACTTCATATATTTCATTGTATCTGAATTCCGAATTTTTTCAACACGGTAGCATGTTTTGTCGTAAACGCAGAATCGAGCAGAGAAGCATTGACGTTTGTGATATATTTCTTTATTTACTGTATATAGATATCTACCTTCGGGGTGCCATTATAATTTTGAACTCTTTTGATTGTATGTAAGACACACATTTCTCCCACAACAAAAATTGCAGAGCATAAAGCTTCTAGGAGTATTGCTCTCTTACTTTTAATATATTCAATCTGATTTCATAGAGCGACATTTGAATGAGTGCCGTGATTTTGTAAGCCAAAGTGACGTCCACGCGCTTGGTGTCAAGAGCGGGAAAAAGCACGTAACAGACTCCCACTTGATTTAATATAGCATCATCTGATTGGTTAGGAGGGTGGTGCGATTTTTTTTTTAAACAATCACAAATTGAAGTGAAGTGAAGGAAAGCCAATGCAGTACTGTAATACTTTCGACACTCAATCAAAAGCCGTTATAATATTCCAAAGCATTTTCTATGTTTCCTCATGTCACAGCATAACAATTCACACAAACACTCCTGTGCGAAACACAGTGACTCCAAACTCTTGAGAAAAACAGTGCAATTGTATTAAAAATGGATACCTTCAGCTCTAAATGTAAGACAACAATTTGACTGATAAAACAGGGAGAATTAAATAACGCTTTGTTAAAATTGACAGATGATTAATAATTAGTTTCGTTCATTACTCGTGTATACAGATTTTTCGATGTGTCTGATTAGAAAACGAAGGTCCTAAACTCCTTCAGAGGATTTCCGTTCCGAGAATGGAACGAATCCATTTTGTAGCACGCTTAAACACTCTTGCTTCGTGATACTGTCACACTGTTACACTGTTACGCTGCCACGCTATCACGCTTTAATCAAAGGAGGGTGGTTTCTTGCACATAACGCTTAAACATCACTTTCATCCTCTGGAAGATTAATAGAAAATAACAATTACATGTTGAAGTGTTTAGAAAATAGAATTTTTTTTATCGATCATAAAATTTTCATGTCTCAAGCCTTTCTGTGTCAAGGTACACATGGTAAAGGAGGAACCGCATAAGGAGTACCCCTATGGAATATCCTAGGGATACTCTCGAGATACTCTTGTATTGTACATTGATGTCCCTTTGAATAAAACAAAAACGTTCAGCGGTAACATTTTCCAAAGATTATACCAATACATTTTCAGCCGATTGGGGTCAAATTTTGTTTCCCTCAAATGGGAATAAAAAAGCTCTACCTCTTTTCTCTTTTTCCCTTCAACTTCTACTAGGGACTAACTGTAGCTCCCTCTTTTAATTGCAATATGTTAACTTGCAAACAGGTTAGGAGACCAAACAAGCTTATCAGGTTGAAGCTGTTATCTTGACATAACAGCAGACTCTTCTGTCTCATTTATCAAGAGGTGTATTGCATTTAGAGGTGAGAGTTAATTTCCTTCTTTATGTTTTTTAAGGATTCTTATACCCTGCTAGGTGCATGACAGAAACGCTTGTTGCGCCTATCCCCACTCAATATCCTCTAACCAAAGATCAAACATAACAGCTCAGTGAGTGACCCCAAGCTTGCATACGCCAACTCTACACTACAGGGCTCAGAAGCCGGTAATGATTTTCATTGGGGCATGCCCTTGATCGTGATGTGGAGTAACCTAATTCTCAGCTGACCTAACACCGGCTGTGAGTTAGGGTTGGATATTGGATATAACAAAAGTACTTGAGCCAAGTGGAAAGTCTAAAAAAAAAAGTTAACTGTAAAAAACATTTGTGATGACAACAGTGGAAATATGTTAGCCGTAAATAATTGCTGTTTTAACCGGTAGCCGTAAAAGCCGTCACCCAAGTGAGGACCCTTCCAGTGGCCAATACTAACGGAGATCATTCCGGTCTCCGTAACATGCAGTGACTAGGAATGCCCGAGAGGGGTACTGTGAAGGCGAGGAGTCCTGTCCAATAGGAAAACACATTGAAATAGCCAGGTCTCGAGCCCAGACCTCTGTACCTGGAGTCGAGCACGCTGACCGTAAGGTTATCTCTTTCCTTACGTTTAGAACATACCGCGTGTTTTATTCCCTTGAAGAATATTTGAGATCCACGCTAAGCGGTATTCCTCAGCTTGTTTAAATCTATCCGCGTGCGATGAATGGAACTCAAATGCACCTGAGAAAAATTTATTCAAAATTAGTATTTCGTTATTTACCAGTCGAGTTATTGATCCGTTTTTAATACGCCAGGCCAAGTAGGCCAGGCAGCTGAATTTCAAAATGCATAGACCTTCAGTAGATTGAAGGATAGCCCTTTTAAGCCATTTTGAATTTAGCTGACGCTTCGAATAACAAACTGGAAATTTCATTACTGTGCCCCGTGAATCAGTACTACTTCTTTTTCAAACCATCAGGAAAATCCTATATCGATCATAGCTGGTAAGATTGTAGTGACGGACAGCAACAAATGATCAGGGTGAGGATGTTGCCGTTTACAAAAGAATCGAGATGAGTGGGAAGGTGCACAGGGCAAGTGACGTGCGAGGGGCTGCGTGTGATTCCCGCCTGTGATTCCCGCGTTCGCTTCCTAAATATGCATAAAAATAGACACTCGTCGTGCAGGCTGCAAAATAAACCCCTTCTCCTCTAAGAAAGGCTTATCTTACCACTCTCTGTAGATGTCACTCTGTTATGTTCAATCCGCGATCTCCTTCTTCGAGAAGCCAGTTGTCGTGCTTTATTCCAAAAAGTCATTTCTTGAACACAATCATTTGATTCTTCATTGCTTGTTGACGGTGGAACATCTTGAGAGACGCTTGCGCCTGCTGTGGCTGTCAGCGTTTGATTCTCCGGGCCAGGCTCCATTTCTGGTGGGGTCATCGAGGCTAGAGAGTCATTATCGAATTCTTGACTCAAAGTTACCAAAAACTGGTCTTCTGATTGCTGTGGCGCTGAAACTTTTGTTGGGTCACCCTGTGTAGCATCGTCAGGTTGGTCAATCTGCTCAGCTCCTTCGGATTCCTTTGTTTCTGTTGGAGCTGGGTTTGAAGGTTCAAAAGAAGCCTTGCTTCTGAGGGAAACTTCACTTCCGAAGAAACCCTCGTTTGAATGACCCGGATCTGATTCGTCAGGTTTCTACAGATAATACGAATGTAAACACATAAAAAAAAATGTTTTTTTAAGGCTTGTTTGTGGGGCAGTTTCTGAAGTAATTCCGAATACCCCATGTAAAGTAAATTCATGGATAATGATAACAGTCAACTTGATTTTTTCAACAAGTACTGGCTGTAACGAAGTTTACTGAAAACAAGGGAACAACTAGAACATTTATTTACCGCATCGCTATTTTTAAACTGTGCTAGAACCCTCTCTGTATTACAGAACATTCTATTGAGTTATTTTAAGGATATGTTGTCATGAGTGTCTTCAATGTTCTTGCTACTAAAATAGTATTTTAAATATAAGTATGATGTAATTGGCTATATAAATAAGGTTTTCAGAAGCTTAAGATACTAGTAAAAGTTAGGTCGCAGACCAATAAAGTAAAAAAAACAAGAATCTTCTCCTTGCTTCGTGACGCTGGCACCTTAGCTTCCAGACTCTTTCCTACCTCATAAGTCTTGGGATCTGTCCAGGCCTTGACGGCTTGAAGCGTTGGTGGGCACCAGTCCCTTGGACCTGCTGACTGTATCCTTATAGGCACCACGGGCTCGGGCTCGACCTTGGCAAGGCGAAATTTTGTGAGATCACTTGAGCGAGACAATAAAGATCTCTCTGCACTTTTCTTACGTGGTTGTTCATCCGTAAGCTGGTCACTGAAAATATGGTGAATTGTTAGTTAGCAAGGATAATACGGTTTCACTATTTTATGGGGAAGCTACAGTGGAAGCTCCATACCTTGATTGGCTTCGCAAGGATGTAACTGAAAGGGCTCTAGGAGGTACGTCCACTAAAGACTCTTTTCTCGTTGTACTTCTTGTTCTTTCAGGTTCACAAGATGGGCCAGCCTCCTCTTCATTTCCCGCGTTTGCAGAATACGGATTCTGAGTTTTTTAGTGGATTAAAAAAACCTTTGAGCAACTCCAGTTTCATTTACAATCTATTAAATATACGAAAACAAACTTTCTCTCGTGTCCATAATGTTCGCTTAGTAAAGTATATTCTCTACAAGGCTAAAAGATTAGGAAAAAAAATTCAAATGTTTGAACCAAACGTTTTCGGCTGTTTCCCATTATCAGGGTTGATGATGATGGTAGACAGCCGAAAACGTTTGGTTCAAACATTTGAATTTTTTTCCTAACTTTTTAGCCTTGTATAGAATAAACTTTCTCTCATTAATTTGTTCCAGGAACTACCTTTGTTTCAACTTCATTGGCAGTTAATTGGTAGCTAATTTTCAATAGATTTCCCTCTGTTGCCCCATAAAAACCACGTCATCCCCCCCCAAAAATCCTCCACCCTATCCCCTCCCCCCACATGTCATAAATAATGACTAATCCCCATGTTAAGCTACCCAAAATTTATAACCGAAATCATACGTCCGCAATGCGTATTAAAGGCGAGGTATTACAACCTACCGTTTCTATAAGGATTCCATATCTCCATTTCATCCAGCGTCGTTTGAGCGCCTCACGAAACTCCACACTCAGGAAAACACAAAATATGCAAACCATGATTCCCTAATAAGTGGAAAAAGATAAAAATGATTTCATAAGCACTGAGCACTTATTCTGTAATGAACTATTCAATTAACTACTCAATGCAGAGGCCTCCTTTGTCTTGCATTGATATACAATTGTGTTAATGACCAAGCGCGGGGTTAATATGGCTGGGTATTGGCAAAGTTTTATGAATCGAGAGGAAGATAAGTTTTTGGCCGGCATCGAATATTTGTCATTTGAATCAAACAGCTGAATCTTACCATGCAAATGGAGGTTTATTTTTGGCGCTAAAAAGCAAACTTACATTTTTTTGTGTAGCATTAAAGTTAAACGTACCTGGAAAGGATAGACAATAGCGACAAAATAGTCATAAGAGGGATTGTTCATTGGCTGATAGAAAACAAGAAGGTAGGTCACTCCCAGGAGCGATACCAGAACCACCAGCGCCTTGGAGCTTTTCCTATTGATACAAAAAGAAGACGAGAGGGACATCAGTCTGGAAAACACATGTCACGTATTGATACAAAAAGAAGACGAAAGGGACATCAGTCGGGAAAACACATGTCACGTATTGATACAAAAAGAAGACGAGAGGGACATCAGTCTGGAAAAAACATGTCACGTATTGATACAAAAAGAAGACGAGAGGGACATCAGTCGGGAAAACACATGTCACGTATTGATACAAAAAGAAGACGAAAGGGACATCAGTCGGGAAAACACATGTCACGTATTGATACAAAAAGAAGACGAGAGGGACATCAGTCAGGAAAACACATGTCCCGTATTGATACAAAAAGAAGACGAAAGGGACATCAGTCGGGAAAACACATGTCACGTAGCAATTGCTTGACACCCTAAAAAAACGGGTGCGAAGGAAACTAGTTTTGGATATGAATGAAAATATATATTTTTTAATTTGAATCTATGCAGTCGCATGTCACATTTTTTTTTATCATACTCACTTGATAGCATTCATTTGTGATGAATGGGAGTTCTTGAGCTTTTGAGTGAGCATTCGAATTACGTAGACCGCAACTCCAAAGTTGATCTGTTATAAAGAAGAACAAAGCTGCAGAAATTCAAAGGTCTGATTAGGATAAAACAGAGATTACAGTTGGCTGTAAGTTTTAAAGTATTTGTTTCCGTATGAAGAAGGAGAGCCTCAATTTTGATTTGGGATCTCAGGGACAGAGTGCATGATCCACCCCTCCCCGAGAAATGGCATACATTAGTCTTGTACCCAGACCTTTCACGGCCAAGGGGTTGGTTGGTTGGTTGGTTGGTCTACACTCCTGTTACGGTAACACGAAAGGATCTGGGTACGAAATTGGGCATACATTTGATAGCTTTTTCTTCTCACCAGCAGCATGATGGATAGTGGGACATACAACACTAGCATGTGCTCTGACTGACTGTGTCGCACCCAACAACTGAAATAAAAGCGGTAAAGTAGATATGTCAGTCAGGCCCCGATTGTTCGAAGCTTGATTAACGCTTTTCACCGGAAAATAAATCTTCATCCGTTGGATAGTGCAGTATATTTTGTTAACTCTTATCTGCTGAATAGCGAGTATCCATTAGATATAGTTATCTGTCCTTCGAACAACCGGGCCCAGAAGAAAAAAGAAGAAGTTGAAACTTACGTAGAATGTAAAGAATTTACAGTGAATTTACATGAAATGAAAAATGGGAGGGCTACGGATATGGAAAGCAAACCAAACAAAACAAACAGACACAGAATTGTAGCTGACCTTGAGAAAACTCTTGAAATCTTAAACTGCATGTATGGAAGGTACACACAGAACGTCAGAAAACCAGAAAAACCTGTTGAAAGGGAAACACGAAACGAATTTAAACAGTTTTGTTCTAAAACCTTGCAAAGTGATTGGAACATAGCAGTTGCTATGCTTGTCTGTAAAATTCATAAGTCTTTGGAGATTCAAACATGGTTGGGATTTAACTGCCCGAAACAAAAAGTGAGTTGCGTTGAAATGATAAGTTGGAGAAGAAAATGTGCCAGAAGTAAACTACAAGGCACTAATTAATTGTAATTTTGCGAGCGAGAAGTTAAACTCGAGGTGTAGACATTTTCAGCATAGTTGATTTGATTTATCTTGTATGCCTGTCGCACGAATTTATACCCATTTCTCGGCCGAATATAACTATCTTAATCGTTTTCGAACATTACTTTTGGATTATTTTCCTATTTCTACACTGGACTTTGAGAGAGGTTTCGAACTCTTATTTCTTACAAAGGTGTTGTTGGCACCTTGATTTTTTTAATCAACGAGAGCTCAAACTAGTTTTTTATCTAAACCTTTCACGGCCCAGCACGGCTCTACATTTCAGTTTCAGTTACACGGTAGCAACTGGGCTCAAACTTACCCCAACCGAAGACGTAATAGTACCATATATATGACTCGCTATCAAAGGGATACGCGAGCATGCGTCGTAGAAAAACCCCTTCATTGAGCATCCACGTTATCTCCGAAGCTGCAAAGTAGCGGTTCAATAACCAGAATGCATTGCAAACGGCCTGTATGAAGTAAGGCAACAAAAACAATATTTTTAAAGATTAAAGATACAATCTGCATATCAGACTTGCTCGCAGTAGGGAATTTGTTGCGGATGTTGCGTAACATGAACAACTTGGAAAACCCGCCCTCACTCTTAGATGGAAGACTGGTCTATCAAGATCGCACAAAACACGTCCCCCCAACATATACCCTAGAAGACAGAGCTGAATAATGTATACGCATGCGCCAGGTTTTGCCGCGGAAACACGGATTTTGAGTCGTTCGTATGGTTGATTTCCTATTCTGTTGCTTCGAGGCGTCGTTTTCCTTACCGCTTTTCTTTTACAGAGCAACCTCCAAAAATCTGGTACACCCCCTAAAAATTTTCAAAAATTAATTTTCTCCTTTAAACCTTTGGAAATAGGAAAGTGCCTTCGACGAAAACAGAGTTCCTCGGTTTTAAAGGTCAGCCCTTATTATTTTCCGCTAGTTTCGCTAAGTTTTAGACCTAGGATACTTAAGCCCGCGTTGTTGACCGCATACCGCTGACGAAGCATTTCATTATTCAGCTCTGTCGCCCTAGAAGGGGTGGATTTGGAAGTTGATCAGAAAAATGATGAAAAAAGGAGAAAGTGAAGGAGCCTTACCATGTTCGAGTCTGTCACTCCCATTTTCCCATAGTAATAAATGAACAAAGTGACGATGCGAAGAATAAATGCCAAGATAAGGTGCTTGTGCAAGGTGAATCGATCATTTTCACGGCCCCTGTTAATGCAAAATTGCATGTTAATAATAGACATCGATGTCTAAAAGCAGTAAACCGCTGTATGAATTAGATGATTCTGACGTACGTCCTCTGTAAAAAAACATTTTTTTGTTTAATAGCAGAGGGTTTTCTTGCGACCAACAATTACACTGACTCAGAGGTTTGAAAGGACAATAAAGATCCACTTACATGACAATACAGATGAGTATGAATGTAGGTAGCAGGACGAAAAACTCGATCCAAGAAAAAGCGATGTAAACCCGCTGCACACGCTGGGCATGAGTAAGAGAGTCGTCCTATAAAATAAATTATAACATAACCAAAGTAAAGCGCGCGCTCTGATTGGTCAATTTAGCGTCCCCCATTTGCCCATGGGTGTACGCTGCTGACGTGAGCAAATGCAAAGACTATTTTTCCGCGCGCGCTTGTTTTTTCTGGTCACGTAATGTTTGTTAAATAAAAGGGAACTCTTTAGCTACAATGTGTCAATGTTATGTTATAAAACAAATGGTAAACACCACAGCGTACACTATTGAGTTATGGATGCACTTGGGAGGTTTGCTAAGCACTCAAGAAGCTAGAGTCGCTCTCGACTATCGCCTCGAGCGACTCTTACGCTTCTTTCGTGCTTAGCAACCTCCCACGTGCATCCATAACTCAATAGTGTACGCTGTGGTGTTTACCATTTGTTAACAAAAGAAGCAAAATTGAAAGAAATCAAGCAAAAATCGAGCCAATAATTTCAATTGAGTGCGTGTCGATAGGTAAGTCAGTGTTGCATTGGGTTAACCTCACCACGTTCTGTGATAGGCCAACAAAACACGCATCAACCTATTAATCAATCAGAGGTGAACCTCAAACCAATACCGATGCAGTAACGTACATTTTCCCGCGCTTTTGATGATGTAGTTATTTTTTAAATACGCATCACTCACGTGTGAGAATTAAATCAAGGCCACCTGAAGAGTTTCACTTTAGTTCCTTGTGTGTTACAGAATATAAAAGTATGCTGTTCTAGTAAAAGGACAGAGGCAAAATTTTGAATTTAAGAAGAAGTCATTACTTGTTTTCCGCATTCTTTCTCTATTCGTGAGGAGTAAGATAAGGAAACATGTTAAAGAGTTTCCTTTGTTTTCTTTTTTCGTCGAGACGACTATTTTCTTCAAAAATGGATATAATATGTGAATAAAGTTCGAAGGTTTAAACGAACGGTGGGTGAAGCTTTTTAGAACCATTCAATGGTTGTTTGTTCGATTGATTATTTCTTGATATGTGCGTTATATGTAAAGAGTTGTTTTTGTTCGTATTCACCTGTTTCTTGGTCGGTGTGTTAGACAATTGTCTTCCTTTATCAGCTGCTTCCTGTGGGGTAAGTCTGTGGCATTGTGTAATGTTCATCTCTTGCCAGTTACCCTCCTTATCACATCGGCGAGAAATATTATCTAGAAGAGTTCACCAGCATGTTAGTCTTTCTAGGATGTACTTTAGAAGGTCTATGTGCTTCGTAATTAACAAATGGTAAACACCACACCGTACACTATTGAGTTATGGATGCACGCGGGAGGTTGCTAAGCACGAAAGAAGCGTAAGAGTCGCTCGAGGCGATAGCCGAGAGCGACTCTAGCTTCTTGAGTGCTTAGCAAACCTCCCAAGTGCATCCATAACTCAATAGTGTACGCTGTGGTGTTTACCATTTGTTTTATAACATAACATTGATACATTGTAGCTAAAGAGTTCCCGTTTATTTAACAAATCTTACGCGACCAGAAAAAACAAGCGCGCGCGGAAAAATAGTCTTTGCATTTGCTCACGTCAGCAGCGTACACCCATGGGCAAATGGGGAACGCTAAATTGACCAATCAGAGCGCGCGCTTTACTTTGGTTATGTTATAATATTATCTAGAAGAGTTCACCAGCAGGTTAGTCTTTCTAGGATGTACTTTATTGTCCGTGCGGAGGCATATCGGTTTGTTAACCTGGGTTCTAAGGTAACTTTTGGGGAAGCTAAAGAAACAACGCTACAAGATGATATATATTTTCAGTTTTAAAACATTAGGGAATGAGGAAACAGTATATTAGTTTGAAAAGCCGTTAATCAACTAGAATCGGGGTATTGGAGTTCAGCAGGATTTAAAGTAAAAGGTTGAATTTGAGTTTACCTTTTGTCGAAAACAGCAGAAAAGGACACGGTTGTACGGCTGTTTGACCTGCTGGGGTCTCCTTCCAACAAGCGGCATCATAAAGTATTTTGCACTTAACAACACCTATTTAAAAAAAATCGAAAGTGTCAGGTATTGGGAGCCACGTTTTTTGAGAGGATAATAGTACTTTCGGCGAATTTTTGATTGTCGAAGCTAAAAAAGTATCATTCATTATCATATTGAAAATAAAACCTCATTAAAATCAAAATTGAAAGTTAATTTTAATGAGGTTTTTTTTTCAATATAATAGTTCTTTCAAAGTGCGTATTCCACTCAGAAGTATCAAAGGGGGCCAGAACGTGGCAGGGGAACTTGAAGGATTTCTCTGGGAGATATATAACTACGATGAATCTAGAGTGTCGTGTTTAGGTGTGCACAAATCGTGAAATTTTGTTTACCTTATAACCAGCTGGAAAGATCAATAATGCATTGCACGCACAAGCCTAGCAACGAACACTCGATCCTCTAAGCGACTAAAGCGAAGTGTGTAATACAATCATAAAGTACAAGAAACGCATTCGCTTCCTCCCTCGCGCGTCTATTCTCATTTTTTTTTCTCAAGGATATACATCTGGGTTCGAGGCTACAGGAAGATGAAAGAAATACTAGCATGTTGCACGCTAGCATGTTGAAGAACTAAAATTCGCATTGCTTATTATAATAAATTGGAGTCTTGACTTTGTAAACTACGATAAGTTGTGCTTTCCGCCGCAAGCTTACCTGGATCTTTAATGTAGTTTTGTGGGTTCTTGAGACAGAACTCTTTTAATTTTTCTTGAATGGCCTCAAGATCCTGTTGCAGGGTTGTTAAAATAAAAACCAGCTAGAAAAAAGAAGCACGAAAAGATTCTAAATGATGAGAACTCAAGAAGTGAGCTAAAGGGGGTCAATTTGGTTCCTCGTATCCTTTCTTTCCCCTCCTCTCACTAAACAAGCGTCTTCAAACTTTCTCAAAATTTGACTGATTTTAAGGCGCTCTTCCCAACAAAGTTGATAACTTGGATTTTTGCCATCTGGTTTAAGACTAGAGTTTGAAAAACCGAAGTTGAGTCCATTTCTACTTAGTTTTAACTAGCTACTTACACAAAGAAGTAAAACAGTCGCTCCGATTTTGATAGCCAATGTCATGTTATCAACAAGCAAATGTCTCCACTGCACTTCAAAGGGCTGCTCTGATACTACTTAGTTATCTGCAATACAAATAAAGCATTAACATATCAAAAATAATTGGTGCTTCAATGCTTTGTATTAAAAGGACAATGACGTGAATTCCAAAGGAGTATACAATGACAACAACAACAACAACAACGAAAGTATTTTATGTCCATAATGTTCGCTTAATAAAAGATATTCTATATACAAGGCTAAAAGATTAGGAAAAAATTATTAAAATGTTTAAGTATTTTAATTTCAAACGAACATTACACGAGACAGAGGATTGCGCACTAAGGCACGTTTATGGAAAACAAGATAACTCCTAGCTAAACGATGAATTTCCACATAAATTTACACAGTTTACTGTATACGAGTGTGAATTTACTGGGTTCACGACAAGAAGTAGAGATGCTGGAGGCTGGACGACGTGTACAAATTTTTGAATGATTGCTTCAGTTCTTGAGAACGTTCAATTTCAGTGACTCAACTGGCTGGTTCAACTTTTTCCTGAGACGCAAGCTTTTTAAGCGGAATAAACACTACCTGTAATTTATTTAACGTCGGAAATTTTGACGAACTATTTGTCCGTCACAACATTTGATAACAGTTGATAGTGAAAACCAGCTAAAAGAACGAGATACTGTTTTGGCTAGAAAAGAATCAGGTCCTTCATCTTCTTTATTACTTTTTCAAGGGAACATGAAAATAAATTGCTTTGCCGTTACGAAATTTTCTTTTTATAAAACTTAACTCTTCCGCTTTCATGGTAAATGACCAGCAACAACGGCCGAAATGAAAAACAAAAATGGTAAAACATCTCAATTATGTTTTCGTTTCCGGCTCCTTAATTAAAAGCAACCGACCAACAGGGTCGTAAAAAACAAATCATGAAACAGGATTAGGCGAAATTATGAAAACAAAGTAGCTTGACTAAGATTAGGAGAAAGAGGGTGTTTCCTGAAGCACATTTAGTAGTTATTGGGTAATGTTTTTCAGATGAACTCTGTAGATTTCGTTTGTAATTTACCACTGTTCCCTGTCGTGTGTTCGTCTCGACTTACAGCAGTCTAATGAGGACGATACGCATGATCAGCGCGCTGATTTGTGATCACTGCAGCCAACACTAATGCTGCAAAAATGTTCCAATAATTACACTCAATGCAAGTCTGATGTATAACAATGGTCAATAATGTATCAATATCAGGGATGTTAAAAAAACCTTGTAAAACGTGATGTGGTTGTTATTCTCGGTGAAAACAGTAACAATAAAGCTCTGTCGTTAGCGCTTATTGTTTGTACTGCAAGATAATACTGATTACTCGGCTAGATCGCGACATTACGACTGCGTACTGCAAAACTTTCACCACGCGATAAGGTTGATTAAATACGCTCAATATATGGACTTGATGCTCTTTACTTCGACATAGCAATCGTTGTCTCTTAGCATGCTCCCAACTATACACCATATATACATTATTATAATAATTATACCGATGAAGATAGTGGTGTAAAATCTTACAGCTTAGAGACTGAGATATTCACACAAGTTATGTTATTATGCATATTCCCTATACAATAATCCCAGTGATGCAAGGTCTACATTTTACATGAATACACAATACCACTGCATTCTTGTAAGTAAAACCACTGAAAAAAAAGTACATGACAGGAATACAATTAATTTGCCGCAACGCCAAGCAAATTGCGGAAAATTCAAATGACTGTGTTAATCAAATCAGTCCCGCAACAGTTTCATGGAGAATATTTACGACATGTATAAACCGTTTCTAGCACGGCAAAAGTGCCTCGCTTTGTTACTTGCCTGCTCATTTCATAGGGCACGGTGCTTTCTCCCATCTCATCAGTCAGTTCACAACGCGTACAAACTATTCAGCTACTATATTAGCATATGTCATCCATTCTTGACTAACTAGCAGTGATTAATTTCTACATTGCGCGTTTAACAGTGTGTTGCTTACCAGCTAAGAACAGGCAGCAGACACTATTTGATCTAAAAAAAGAAGTGGTGTTGAATTACCTCGGTTACTCCAACACCCTCAAAACAGTTTGTCCCTCAAAACCGATTGGCTTTCGTTATCAAAACGTCCCTGGGACTCCATACCTTTCGTTAACCCCACATAAATCTACAAAATCATGCCATCAGAGTTCGCTGTGCACACCATTTTCGATGCTACATTGATACAGCGTTCGATTGAATTCACTCATTAGAACGTGTTTACCGCGTCGTCTGAATGATTAACAAACACGATGAAACGAAATAAATATGTTCCCTCAAACTTCCGGTGAAAGAGCGATGTTGCATGACTTCCGCTTTGCAGACTCACGCGATTGTTTCGGATCGAAACCGTTTACATTATCATTACACTTTAATAAAAGCTGCAAAAATTGCATGAAGCCGTGCTATACAACAGATATATTCAAACAATCTCAAATCCTTACAATTTTATGGCGGCTATGACCTTAAACGCAAGCTTTCCAAAATTTATGAAAAATCTGCGACGTGGACAAAATCACGTCAAAATCACAAAATTAACGACCACTCTAGGCCAAACGAAAAACGGCGCCTAATGGTCAAAATCCCAAAACTGCCCCTAGTGACCAAAATCGCAAAATGGCCAGTAATGGTCAAAATCACAAAACAGCCACTAGTGGCCAGAATGGCAAAACCGCCATTAGTGGCGGGCCAAATTTGAAAAACGGCCACTAGTGGTCAAAATCGCAAAATAGCCACTAGTGGCCAAAATAGCAAAACGGCCAGTAGTGGCCAAAATGGCAACACGGCCACTGGTGGCCAAAATGGCAAATCGGCCACTAGTGGCTAAAATCGCAAGACAGCCCCCACTAGTGGCCAAAATAGCAAAACGGCCACAAGTAGCCAAAACGGCAACCGCCTACCAGTGGCCAAAATGGCAACACGGCCGGTAGTGGCCAAAATGGAAAAACAGCCTCTGGTGGCCAAAATGGAACATCGGCCACTAGTAACAACAATTGGAAATCGGTACAAGTGGCCAAAAACGGAAAACGACCACTAGTGGCAAAAATGGCAAATCGCCCACTAGTGGCCAAAACGGCAAAATGGCCACTAGTGACCAAAATGGCAAATCGGCCATCAGTGGCCAAAGTGGCAAATCGGCCACTAGTGGCCAAAACTGGAAATTGGCCTGTAGCTGCCAAAATTGCAAAAAGGCACTAGTGGCCAAAATTAGAAAACGGCCACGAGCGGCCAAAATTAGAAAGCGGCCACTAGTGGCCAAAATCGCAAATCTGCCACTAATGGCCAAAATCGAAAAACGGCCATTAGTGATGAAAGTCGCAAAACAGCCACTAGTGGTCAAAATGGCAAATCGGCCCCTAGTGGCGAAAATTGGAAATCGGCCACTAGTGGCAAAAATTGCAAAATGGCTACTTGTGGCCAAAATCGCAAAACGGCTACTAGTGGCCAAAATAGCAAAACGGCCTGAAGCGGCCAAAACGGAAAAACGGCCATTGGTAGCTGAAATGACAAAGTGGTTACTAGTGACCAAAATGGGAAATCGGCCACTAGTGGCAAGAATTGCTAATCGGCCACTAGTGGCTAAAATCACAAAATGGCCACTAGTGGCGAAAATTGCAAAACGGCCACTACTAACCAAAATAGGAGAACGGCAACTAGTAGCCAAAATGGCAAATCGGCTACTAGTGGCCAAAATTGCAAAACGGCCACTAGTGGTTAAAATCAAAACACAGCCATATGCAAGTGGCAAAAATGGCAAATCGCTACTAGTGGCCAAAATTGCAAAAACGGCGACTATTGACCAAAATAGGAGAAAGGAAACTAGTAGTCAAAATGGCAAATCGGCTAGTAGTGGCCAAAATGCAAAACGGCCACCAGTGGTCAAAATAAGAACACAGCCACAAGTGGCCAAAATGGCAAATATGCCACTGGTGGCCAAATGGCAAAACGGCTACTAGTGGCCAAAATGGCAAAACGGCTCCTAGAGGCCCAAATTTTAAAATGGCCACTAGTGGTCAAAATCACAACACGGCCACTAGTTGCCAAAATAGCAACACGGCCACTTGTGGCCAAAATTGCAAATTGGCCACTAGTGGCCAAAATAGAAAAAGGGCTATTTTGCAAAACTTCTTGCAAAACGGCCACTAGTGGCCAAAATAGTGAAACGGCCACTCTTGGCCAAAATTGCAAATCGGCTACTAGTGGCGAAAATTAAAACAACGGCCAGTAGTGGCTAAAATTGTAAATTGGCCACTAATGGCCAAAATCGCAAAACGGCCAGTATTGGCCAAAATGGCAAAACGCTCACTGATGGCCAAAATCACAAAACGGCCACTAGTGGCCAAAATGGCAAATTTCACGCGAGTGGGCAAAATTGCAAAACGGCCGCTAGTAGTCAAAATGGTAAATTGACCACTAGTGGCCAAAATCGTAAAACGGCCACTAGTGGCCAAAATTGGAAAACGCTCGCTAGTTGTCTAAATCACAAAACCGTCACTAGTGGCCAAAATCGGAAATCGGTCACTTGTGACCACAATGGCAAAACGGCTGCTAGTAGCCAAACTGGCAAAACGGCCACCAGTGGTCAAAATGGCAAATCGGCCACTAGTGGCGAAAAATTGCAAATCGGCCACTAAAGGCTAAAATCGCAAAATGACCACTAGCGGCCAAAATTGCAAAACGGCCACTGGTGGCCAAAATGAGAAAACGGCCACTAGTGGCAAAATAGCAAAAATAGCCACTTGTGACTAAATTGAGAAAACGGCCGCTAGTAGCCAAAACGGCAAAACGGCCACCAGTGGCCAAAATGGCTAAACGGCCACTAGTTCCGAAAACGGCAAATCGGCCACTAGTGGCGAAAATGGAAAAACGGCCACTTGTGGCTAAAATCACAAAACGTCCACTACTGGCTAAAATGGAAAAATGACTACTAGTGGCCAAAATTAATGGCAAGACGGTCACTAGGGGCCAAAATGGCAAATCGCCTACTAGTGGCAAAAATTGCAAAGCGGCCATTAGTCGGAAGATGGCCACTAGTGGCCAAAATCGCAAAACGGCCACAAGTGGCCAAAATTACAAAACGGCTACTAGTGACCAAAATGGGAAAACGGCCAATAGTGGCGAAAATGTCAAAACGGCTGCTAGTGGCCGAAATCGCAAAACGGCCGCTAGTGGTCAAAATGGCAAATTGGCTACTAGTGGCCAAAATCGTAAAGCGACCTATTGTGGCCAAAATTGGAAAACGGCCACCAGTGGTTAAAATTGCAATTTGGCTACTAATGGCCAATATCGTAAAACGGCCATTAGTGACAAAAATTTGCAAAACGGCCATTAGTGGTCAAAATTGCCAATCCGCCTTAATGGCCAGAATCGGAAAACGGCTACTAGTGGCCAAAATTTTAAAACGGCCACTAGTGGGTAAAATCGCAAATCGGCCACTAGTGGCCAAAATTATAAAGAGGCCAGTATTGGCCAAAACTACAAATTGGCCACTAGTGGCGAAAATCGCGAAAAGACCATTAGTAGTCAAAATTGCGAAACGAAAACTAGGGGCCAGAATTGCAAATCGGCGAATATTGGCCAAAATCACAAAATTGGCACTAGTGGCCAAAATCGAAAACGGCCTACAGTTGCCAAAATGGCAAATCGGACACTAGTGGCCAAAATCGCAAAACGGCCTCTAGTGGCCGAAATTGGAAAACGGCCACCAGTGGCCAAAATTGTAATTTGGCCACTAGTGGCCAAAATCGTAAAATGGGCATTAGTGACCAAAATCGCAAAATGGCCATTAGTGGTCAGAATCACAAAACGGCCACTAGTGGCCAAAATTGGAAAACGCTCGCTAGTGGTCAAAATCATAAGACGGCCACTAGTGGCCAAAATAGCCAATCGGCCACTAGTGACCAAAATGACAAAACGGCCGCTAGTGGCCAGAATGGCAAAACGGCCACTAGTGGCCAAAATGGGAAATTGGCTACTAGTGGCGAAAAATTGCAAATTTGGCCACTGGTGGCTAAAATCGCAAAATGGCCACTAGTGGCCAAAATCGCAAACGGCCACTAGTGGCCAAAATAGCCAAACGGCCACTAGTGGCCAAATTGGCAAAACGGCCACTGGTGGCCAAAATGGCAAATCTGCCAATGGTGGCCAAAATAGCAAAACGGCCACTACTGTGCAAAACGACAAAATGGCCGCTAGGAGTCAAAATGGCAAACGGGCATTAATGGCCAAAACCGAAAAACGGCCAGTAGTGGCTAAAATGGGAGAACGCTAGTAGCCAAAATCGCAAATCGGCCGCTGGTGGCCAAAATGGCAAATTTGCCACTAGTGGCCAAAATTTGAAAACGGCCTCTTGTGGGTAAAATCGCAAATCGGTGACTAGTGGCCAAAATTATAAAAGGGCCAGTAGCGGCCAAAATCACAAAACGGCCACTAGTGGCCCAAATTGCAAAATGGCCACTTGTGGCCAAACATTGCAAAACGGCAACTAGTGGCCAAAATCGCGAAAGGACCATTAGTGGTCAAAATCGCAAAACGGCAACTAGCGGCCAGAAATGCAAATCGGCCATTTGTGGCCAAGATCGCCAATCGGCCACTATTGGCCAAAATCACAAAACTGGCCCCAGTGTCCAAAGTGGGAAATTGGCTACAAGAGGATCAAATTCCTCAGATAAGATTCTCAGATAAAAACAATAAGTAGCGTCAGTAAACATCGGGTCAAAATTGGGTCAAGATCGGAATTCACCTGTTATACTTACTCACTCACTCATCTCGTAGTTGCTTCGGCAGTAACCACAAAAACGAAAACAAAAACGAAAAACAACAATAACAATAACAGCAATAGCAAAACGTACTCGAATAATTTTTCTTTTCAATAATTCGCATCCTGACCTCTTGATATGCTTTTACATTACTTTTGAGAAATGCAATTTTATCGAATTTAATCGTACTTTTTTCCTACTGTTACTCCACTCAGGCAGTTTATCATTTTTGATACTTTTTCTCTCCACGGGAATACAATAACATACTGCAATAAAGCAGGTGCTACTAAAAGAAGCTACTAAGGCGAGCAGGGGGTCAGACAGATTTATTTAGACTCATATGAAAAATGTTACTAGAAAAAGATAGACGCACGCAACCGGGTTTGTTAACCTTAAACTTGGAAAAAAAGAAGAAAAAATCCTTTCAGGGAAATCGAGTGCACATTTTCTAAAGATTTGCGGGCCTGTCAGTCATTACTTCATACTGGTAAACCTTTCATGAAATTACATCCATTTTCTGCGTTTTCTTTCAAATCTGCAGGACCAAACTCAGCGAAATAATAAAAAGGAGAGAAACCAAATAAAAAGGGGAAAATTTAAGGCTCGTAGAGGAAATTCTTTTTTCCGCTTTTGATCCCAGACATTCCATTTCAGATGATCATTTGATTTTGACTCTTACCTGGTGTTGTTTTCTCTGAAAAATCTCCACCGACGCTTCGGTCGAAATCAAAAAAGTAATCAACGAAAAGCTATTAGTACGATTTCTGAAGATAATTGTATCAATTTTACCAAAATGATTACAAAACTACTGAGGCTTGGCTGTAAGAGTTTTTATCGATTTCAAAAAGAACTGAATTCTGATTGGACCAGGAAAACTATTTGCTGATTGCATGCCAGTTTCCCCAAATTTAATGGCACATCTTTTAATGGTTACGGCACGTCCGAGGTTTGGCATAGTGAACTCCACCTTCGTAATATGTTTCCCTTTTTTTCTTTAAACATTGCTTCTCCTTGGTGTAAAACTTTCAAGGAACGAACAAGGATTACGAATAGCTGTCTCTAAAAAAGTTTAATGTTCAGTATATCAATCCTTTAGAATAACCCACAAGTCATTTAAATCTACTCAGCTAAAATCTGAAATTGTGATTGTTATGACGAACAGTTTGTGATAAAATTCAATAAACAGACATGTAATCTCAAACTCGATGTGAAATGCGAAATGTTGACAATACGAATGAAATATATACAAAGCTAAACTGTGAGAATTTGAAAACTCTACAAATGGGAAACAGCCAAAGTGTATCCGTAAATTCAAATATACTTTAACTCGATCTGGACTTAACATGCAGTTCTTGTTGAGAAAATTACATTCCCCAAAGGTATCTTTAGGCGGATTTTCTTTAAGGACTGGTGTTCTCTCAGTTTATGCATCTAGACACTTATCTGACTCGGAATTCTTTAAGATTGGCGGATGGCTCGTATTTAGTACTTAGCGATTGTTGTTATTCGATTTAACAATGGAACGCTACCTTTTCCATTGTACTGAAAACACTCGTCTAAGAACTTGTAAAAATTTCCCTAAAAACGAATCTACGACAAAATGTTCATTAACATGTCTCTATGTACAATATACTTTCTTCAAAACATTCTATACCCTACTCCTCTGCAATCTCTTAGATTAGGAATAACTTCTTTTTTCACAATCCGAGTTATCTGGTTATTCATCAAAAGCAAAAACGTCCCTTCCTTGTCTTGATATCTGAGGAATGGAATCTTCAGTGCCTTTTTGGTGTCTGCGCGATCTCAAAGTACGTCGGGAAGGAGTTATGGCTGATACAGGGGATGGTGATGCAAACGCATTGGCGTCATAAATCCACGTGGCTCCCCGACTTTTTCGAGAAGGAACCGGAAGTAACGATGGGTTGGAACTCTGCGAGCTGTTGATTGGACTAGCTCTCGGCGAGGTTCCAATTCTATAAACGCCCTTCAACGGCTTTAAGGGTGGAAATTTCTCTCCGCTCTTTTCTTTCAAAGTACGTTGGGAAGGAGTTGAGGCTGACATAGGAGTCGAACACCTAACTTGTCTACCTTTGAAGCCTGACGTTGCAGAGGGTGGTGACGCAAACGCATTGACGTCAGAAGTCCACGTGGCTCTCCGACTCTTTCGAGAAGGACCCGCGAGTGGTGACGGGAAGGAACTTGATGAGGTGTTGATTGGACGAACACTCGGAGAAGTTCGAATCGTGGAATTGCCCTTCAATGGCTTTAAGGGTGGAAATTTCTGTCCGTCCATCTCTTTTGCTGATGATTGCACATTGTGGTCATTTTGCTCCCTTACAGTTTGGGAATTCTCGTATTCTTTAAGAGAAAGTTCCATGATCCGACGTAGCTTGACCCGTTCTTCAATAGTTTCGTACAAAGTGTATAGCGCTCCAGTTTTAACAGGGGTAACTGCTTTAGAGCACTCGGAGGAGCAATCTACCTCCGCCCCTTCGTCTGATTTCCTACGCTTCGTTGGCCTCCCTAATTCTGGCTGAGGGTCTTCAAATTTACGCTTTCGTCTCCAGTTACTGTAAGTGGACGACGACACATAGTCCTCCACTTGCTCGGAGACTTCTGCCCGAAAATTCTCAAAATTAAGCTTCCGCGTCCAGCTGGAGATATTGAACGGCGAACTTACTGCAGCGTCATCATCGTCATCTTCTCCATCAGTGCTGCCAGCCACTGCGTTGAACACATCGTCATTCTCATCAAAATCATCAGTACCTTCTTTGGAAATAATGTCCACTACGGACGTTTTTACTGCACTTGGCCGTGGGTCAAGTACGTTGCTTCCGAGAATATCGACTGGAGTTGTTGACCTTCTCTCCTCCAGCACTCTCGCAGCTTCATTTTGTTTTATTTCAACATCTCCGTCAAAAGCTCCCTTCCTGGCACCTATTTTTTTGATCGATGGTTCCTCCTCCCTTCCAATATATTCCTCGACTTCCGCATCCTCGTCACTAGTTTTAACCTCCTCGACAGTGACATTCTTCTGAGAATCTGTTACAGTGGCTTCATCAGTACCATAGTTTATACTCTCCACAATGGAGTTAATCCTATAACTCAAACCTTCACATTCACCCTCAGATGAAAACGACCCAAAGAACTGCGGCACATCAAAGCCATTAAATTCTTCATCCTCATCATCTGACTCAAACAATAGAGTAACACTAGATCGTTTCTCAGAATGTTTGACTGCAAAAGCTGCAGAATGGAAATCTTTTTTGATACGTGGGCTGCCTTCAAAGAGTTGAATTCCTGAATATTTACCAGTAACGCAGTTTTTAGCACTTTCCATGCATGCGGGTGACCCACGAACAGCAGTTACGGAAACATCTTCCAAAGATACAATTGTATCTGAAGAAAGAAAAGGATCTATTATTTCGTCGACGCTGTCTACAGCAAGCTTTTGCAAGTTTCTCACAGCTGTAAGCACTCCGCAGGCATGAGTGGACCCACGACGAGGACCACTAGAAGTGGCACTTAAATCGGCCTCAAATGAGAGGTCTTTCATTTGAAAGGCCTCTCCACGGCAAGGCCTAGTCTCTGGGTTTTTCATCTGTTCCTTTTCCTCTTTTTTCACCTTCTTCTTCGGTGTCCTGGTTTGGTGACTTTGTACCGAGTGAGATCTTTGTTTGAAACTTCTGGATTTTGATTTAACACTAGTATAGTCCGTGGAAACAGTTCTCCTCTTTCGTTGACGATAACTCATGGGGTTGTCTGGGATTTTGTATTTTGACCTGGTCCTGTAACATAGCTTAGAGTCACACTCATCTTGTTCTGCGTGTCTTCTAAAGATAAACCCTCTGCTTCTGGCTGAACTTTCATCTGAAAAGCCCGATTTATCTGAGCTTGCGGGAGAGGAACAGTGGTCCAGTGTTGGTGTACTGGAGAGATCATTTTCATCGTTGTCCGAAAAAACGTCCTCGGCAGGAGTTTCTTTCGATGACGTTTGTCCATTTGACATTTGAATACTCTCGGTGTCAGAATAACTTGAGTCTACATCTAGCAAAGGCCTCTTCCTGTCAACACACGACTTCTTACAATCAGACAACTTGACTACTACGTTTGAGGGATCTTTCAAGTCACGAAAAGAGCGCTTTGAGCTTTGATTTACTTCTATTTCTTCCGTAATTTCTCTAACTTCATTTTTCGAAATGAGAAGTTTTCTTTGTGGCTCAGAGTCTACATAGCTATTCCTCACGAGCTTCACGTCTGCAGCCGGTCTCAGAGAATCCGATGAAGGAGACGAATGGGTCGTTGCAGCTGGGGCGGACTTAACTCGTGATCGTGTGCATGTAACATCGCTATCCGTATTAGCTTTTGCTATCTCAGTATTTTCTTGCTGATCAGTCAACATTTTTCCATTCTTTTTCGGCTTCTTAGTCAGAGTTTTATCGGAGGACCGTTTACCTTTTTGTGTTTTCCCCTCTTTCTTGTCTTCCCTTGTTTGTGACGATCCAGTACTTTTGGGCTGCATATTATCACCTTTCGAAGGGGAACGAAGACAGGACATTTTAGGACATTCCATCTGGGTGTTATTTTGTATAGTTTCCGGCAAATGTTCTACATCCGGTTTTTCATCACCATGATTCCCTCTTGTAGCAGACCTCAAACATGGCCTCTTGGCACTTTCCATTTCAATATTTTGCCCTGATTTTTTCAGAACACTAGCCTCACACGACTTAACAACATTGTCCCTTTCATAAAAATGTTTTGTAGGCATCTCCTCATGAGCAGATGTATGGTCCTTTTCATTGTGACATGATTTCTGATGATTTTCCATCGTTGCAGACCCTAAGTATGACCTTTTAATTCTTTCGATCTCAATGTCCTGCTCCGACTCTTGCAATACTTTTGTTTCAAGTGACGTCATTTGGATGTTTTGCATAGAAGTTTCACGGATAATGGCGGAATCCTTGTTGACGTGGTGGAGTTCAGAATGATTTAGCTCTACAAAGATTGTATCCTGCGTATTTCTGGGACTTTCGATTTCTACTGCGGGTTCTTTATCTTGAGTTAGTTCTTCATGAGATTCAACAATCAGCCCGTTTTCATCGCAACAATCGGATAACTTTCCTTTTCTAGCAGATCGAGTGTTCTTTGGTTTAAGACTTTCTCCTGAGGTGTTTGGTGGACTATCCTGTTGCAAATTGCTTGCATGAGTCACAAGACGTTGAACACGATGCTTGTTCTCGAGGCTTTCAACTACAATATTGTTTCTGGGTTGTTCATCCACAGTTTGTTCAGTAGACTTGAAACTATCCTTTTTTAAAATGAAAGTTTCACAGAAATTTTCCTCTCTATCTTGTCTAAGATGTGTCCTCTCGGGACTTTTATTTTGGAGCTCCAGTCCGGACTCACTCAATGAACCAGCTTTACACTTGACCTCGTCGACTTCATTTCCATCAGACTGTAATCTTCTAGGTCGAAGCTTCGTTTGGACAACGCTGTCTTTGTCATAACTCGCCATGTTAGAATGAAAAACACTCGACTTAGGTTGTTGGTTTTCTTTACAACTATTCTCGCCTGAAGATCCTTGTTCACAATTGCGCGTTTCCTCATCTGCATCATTATTCTCCACATTTTGGACGGGAGATATTCTTTTTCTTCTTGCGGAGTCGTCCCTCACAAGGTCTTCACGAGGTGATGGAGAAGACGCACATTTATCGCGTTTAGAACACGTTGCAGTAGAACGGAAAGAAGATGACCGTAATCTGGTATTGGGAACCCTTTCTGTAGCTGCCTTCAGACTTGTTTTCTCCGAGTTTATACGCTTTACTCTGACATACTCTGCCGTAAGTGCGGCTGCACCCGCTTTTAAGCTGCTCGTTTTGCTCCCAGAGTGTCCAGGACTGCTGCGCAATTCCCGCACTTCAGCCTCTTTGAACTTAAGAGAACCTTTACCGGTTCTCTGTCTCGATGTTCTTCTTGGAGTATCATAATCAGTATACTTCCTCCCGGGGGAGGAAGTGGTGGTTGGTGTACAACAAGCAGGTCTCTCAGGGAAGTGGTTAGTGGGTGTTTGATAGCCTTCATTTTCCATCAAACCTTGGTCTGGAGGGGTTTGATACACCGGAATCACTTCCTGGTTGTTTTGCTTCGATGGTGTTTTTTCTTCAGCTCGATCTGCGACGGATTTTTGAGAACCGGGAATTTCAGTCCTAAATCAAGAGAACAGAGAAAAAGAGATAAATAAACTGCACTGTACTACACTATACCATATTACAGGTAACTGAACAAAAAATTTTAAAGCCATTGTATTCATCACTGTTCTGTGGTTAAAGTGCGATATTTCCCAAACGTTACAAGATAGGAGCATTGAAATTAATGATGGAAGTAGCTACGTTGAAACAAGCTATAGGAAATAACACGACCTAGTAGCTTTTACCAAACCCGTCTCACTTTCTCTTCAAACACACAAGTCTTGGAAAATGCCAATAGATTGAAGACATTTTGCTATACCTAAGAAACTTCCTGTAATCTTTTCACAAGTTTCCATTAGGACACTTTAGCCTCATTAGAAAAAGATACAGTGGGCGTTCATTAATATCTGAACGATCTTCAGTTAAACTGTTTCTTCCTAGTGAATTTATTAGAGCTAATTTTCACCTGTTTTCCTCTTTCATCTCCTTCTTTTTTTGTTGATGTTTCAACAACACCTTCTCCAAGAATTCTTGCAAGCTTGGTCCTCTTTTGATGAGCTCATCCAGGCTTTTGTAGTTAGATGAGTCTCTCGCAAATGCCTGATGACGATCACTGTGAAGATGCTGAAGAGAAATTAATAAAAAAGGTTGTCTTACAAAGTTACTGTTAGAGAAACCTCTCTGCTGGAGTGTGTGGGAGACACAATGATAAGATAGACTCAGATAATATTGCATATTATTGTTTTGTATTGTTGAGAAAGACACTTTCCTCTCAGAGAAAAAAAGGTCTGTGTATATCGGGGAGATATATGCTTTAGTTTTAAATGGCTGGATTTTTTACCAATGTTCCACGAGAAAGCTATTCAAACTATTAATGACATGACTAAATGTACTTACCATGTCTAGATCCTTATAATGAAGACAACAACACTCACAAAATCCTTTCTTCTTATTTTTGTCTTCTTGGACACTTTTCCTGGAGAAAAGAAAAAATTCAGTTATGATAACTTCCTCTTCATTGTACACACAGCTATAATTAACAATATACAGTCAAAGTAAGTGAAGCGTACCCCTCAGGATTACATTAATGATTTGATTATTTGAATATTGAACCCGTTAATCGTTTCAGGAGCGCAATAACGAATTGAATATTTGAACATGGAACCCGCTAACCGTTTTAAGAATGCAATGATGGATTGGTTATTTGAATATTGAACCCGATAGCCGTATTTGTTTTGAAAAGGGCGCGGATCATTGTTCAAATCAGAAGTCCATTTCTGATTGGATTAAGCGAACACGTGATGATGAAATGGAACCATTTCATGGCGTCAGACATGGCAGGAAAGGTGAGTTCGAGTGTTGTGTAGAACTTCTTGTAAATGAAATGTTGTGAAGGGAATGTTATCGACAGCTTTTTTCGCCTATTTACATCTTGACGAACTTGTAGAAATTCTTGTGTGCATTCATGGTCGAAGAAAATAGTTTACGGGCAAAGCCATCGCAAAACTTTTTTATTATGTAAATATTTGCGATCGACTGTTTTCGCAGTGTTTTTACAGTGCAGTTTGTTCATTTTCAGGATTCCTCGTCGAATAGAACAATCTTATTGGTCTAATCAGAAATGGACTTCTGATTTGAACAATGATCCGCGCCTTTTCAAAACGGATACGGCTATCGGGTTCAATATTCAAATAATCAATCCATTATTGCATTCGTGAAACGGATAGCGGGTTCAATAATCAAATAATCAATTCATTATTGCATTCTTGAAACGACCGGCAGGTTCAATATCCAAATGATCAATTCATTAATGTAATCTTGAGGGGTACGCTTCACTAAGTTTGACTGTAAGTGTTTTTGTTTGATTTACCTTTTAGCCCTGGCAGGCTCTCTACAATCATGCTTATGTTCCACATCTCTCTTCGGCGGGTCGAACGGCCCACTTCCCGATGACCCGTCAAAGTAAATCTTTGGCCAGTCCTTTAACTCATGAACCAGGGGCTTGTAAGCGCGACTGTGATCCTCTACCTTAATGAATGGAGAGTGCAGCTTTCGTACCTTGGGTTTGACACCCTGCTTGGTTACTCTTCCAGTAACTAAAGCTTTGGATGTTGGTTTCTTTAGGATACTACCATATTGCTCCAACTTCTCCAACATCTTTTCCAGTGACACGATTTGAAGACCCCAGTTTCTTGCATTAGCAGTGACATTGCTTGTTCCACATTTGTAGGTAATGGCTGCATGAGCTGCCAGTGCCTTGCCTCTCATATTATGTTTGGTAGAAGTTGGACCATTTTGTTCAGTACCACATGAGTCTGCACTTAATGGAGATGGAATGGCGGAGCCTTTGGCAGATGAGCTAGAGGAATCATGCAAGGAAAAAGCATTCATCACTGACTCACTTTTTTTATATACTTTAAAGAGTTCAACTTAAAAATCCTGAACCGAAATTTTTTCATTTTAGAGAGGATTCGTTGATTCAAGCTTGAAAAAACTGTCATTTAATAAAGATTTGTTTGTAATTAATAGCATTTGGCATCTTAGCCTGATAACGTTAAAAAAAAGGCTGTTTGTAGAATTTGTCTTACTCTATAAGTCCTTCCAGAAACTCATATTGAGAAAAAAGCAGTTTCTCCCCATCTGAATTTGACAATACATACATACATACATGGTTGACCACTCCCCATGGGGGCTTTTCAGGGCCAATTCCCACCCAATCCCACCCCAGGGGAGGACATCCATCACACAGCAATCTCGTGCGCTGGAAGTTAACGTCCTACCCCTAGCGTTGCAGGAGACGAGACCTCCATTTATTCGTCCCTATCAGAGAAGACTAGAGTACCTAACCATTTCTTGATAGAAAGGCAGCATATTCTTCTCACTTATTTTAAGACCTTGAGTGTTGGTCCGACCGGGGCTCGAACCCTCGACCTCCCGCACAACAGTCCAGCGCTCTATCCATTGAACTGAAGATCAGCTCCACGTGAGCAAAACCAAAATAAGTAAGACCCTTTATTCTTCGAGCCCTAAGAATGCCTAGCATCAAATTTACCCTTACAGCATCACCTCTGAATCACACATTAAGAAGTACTTGATTGTTAAACAAATTCTCCTTGTCAGCATCTTGGGATCTCAGTACGGAGAATATGCATACTGATGATGGGATGTAAAGGGTCAGGGATATTTGCCTTCACTAGTGGTTGGTATTTAGTTCTTATTAACCGAGCAGTAGGTCTGTATGGGAGAATCTTGACTGAGGTTGCCATTACAGACCGAATGCAGTGAGGTCTGTATCAGTGAACGCGGACAAGATTCTCTCCTACAGACTGACCTAGCTCGGTTGATAAGATGTTTATTATATGGCTGTGTCTCATATGCCAATTTTTTTATATTCTTTGTATCTTTTTTTTCTAGACTGGTCTAGATGATATTGAGTTCAGCCAATCAAATAAGTGAATTCAGTAGTTCCCAGTCCTCGTGAGACACAGCCATATAATAACATTTCTTTTTACCTTTTTGTGTTGCCTGGAAAAGGACTTGGAATTGATAAAATAGGGCTTGGTGTTGAGTTGCTCCTTGGAGAGCAATGACTGTCAGCATCTTTCTTGTTGGTGACAACACAGCTGATGTCTTTGCTCAAAAATTCTTCTACAGCCTGTTTAATCAAGTGAAAAAAGATTAATATCACACTTAACAAAAATATTACTAGTGTTATCTTTGTTTACAGCATAGAACTTATGCCTTTTCGATATGTGTTCGTTGAAAAACTGGCGAGAAATAGCAGCGGGTTCAAGTTGTTCTCAGAAGAGAGGCATCTTGGTACCACCAGGGCGCTAGCAACTTTATGAGTTACATCAAATCACTGAATTGCCAGTAAAAATATGACAAGGTTCACTTCTACCTTAAAAATTTTTTAAAGAAGCCAGACTCAACCAAGTGCTAGTATGAGCTTTAGTTGAGACACACTCTTGTCAGCAACATGGGTGAAGAGTCATGACCTAGCTGTATAGTACTGTACAATGTACATTCTGTTGCAGATAACAGAAGTGATGGAATAAAATTATGTTTAAGAAGCAAAAGAAGGGATTGGTTGTTTATGTATTCCATGTATAATATGTTATTGCCTAAACTGGGGTTTCACAGTTAAATATTAAATCTCCTCTTACCCCTCCGAGCTCTTTTATGCGAGCTTTTAAGCTGCCAGCTTTGCGGTAGTTTTCAAGATCCAAGTAGAATGTACAGCCTTTTAATGGTTCTTGGTGTTTCTCATGTTGAAATTCAAGTCTTCTTTTTCCTCTAGGGCTTATTTCTAGACATGGAAAACACCACTTAAATCATATATAAGCCTATCTGAATTGACAGAGGACAAAAGGCACTCATACATTTTAATTCAGTCATTGTCTGTTTTTCAGGGTGGTGGACTGAGGTACTTCTTTTCCTAACTTGTCTCCTAACTCTTAACCCTCTAACTTGAATGAGTGACTGAGACATAATTTCTTCTTCAAATGTCAAAACAATGTCAAGCAGATAAGAAGTGAGAATAATGAAACTATAAATTAGGAGATCATTGGCTGATCCAATACCAAATTCTCTAAAGTAATGTTATAGTAATTGTACTGGGGACAGTTAGGAGAATTAGCAATAAAATCTTGAGAGTGAAAGTGTTAATATACATCAGGAGCTACTCTTGGGTATGGTCTAAACCATTTGGGCCATCCTTAGGAGATATTTTATTAATTTCTATCTTCCAGATGACCCATTTTTGTCTTATACAGAATTTATTTATACCTAGCTTCATGCATGGATATTACCTCTATATGGTTTTGGTGTGGAAAGCAATTTGCAAGTGAACACATAGAACACACACCTATACACCAAATTCAAATATGGCACCCAATTTGAGTTGCTATTGTTCTGGACTCATACATGTGATAATCCTTTTGTGTTTCCACGTGAAGATGAGGCTAGTGAGTCCAGAACAATGGCAATTCAAATTGGAAGCCATATTTGCATTCGGTGAATCATGTATCTTATGTTTTTATTTGATTTTACATAATTATTGTTAATGATCTATATACCTTTACTCTCTGTAACGTTTGTTATGTATTTTAATCATATATATCATATATCTTATGTTTTGTTTGATTTTACATAATTATTTTAAATTATCCATATATCTTTACTCTCTGTAACGTTTGTTACGTATTTTAACGAGCGAAATAAAGACATTTCATTCATTCATAAACATTACAGCTAGTCTAAATGTTTTTAAACACTTACTTCCAGATTCAATTGACCCGTCTTCCAATACAATCAAAACATTACCTAGCGATCAGGTCAAGGGCATATTTCTCATTATAACGCCAATTCTTTTTAACGAGAGTAATTTTAAACAAGACCAGAGGTAATAATGTCCTCGTGTTTCTGAATTGTGCGTAACCGACGCGATCAGAGGAGAAGAACACGCGATCAAACTCAAAAGATGAAAACTTAACTAAATGTTACTCCGATCTGAGAAAATATGAGCGAACATCAAAGTTCAGTGGCAATTTAAAAGCGCAACGGTAAAAAAGCCAAGATCCAGAGGTTTTTGCTGTAAACAATATCACAACATCACAGCTGCTACGATGATTCACACTGAGGCGTGAAAACGACGAGATCAAACAAAAACATTCACAACGAAGATTTCTTCGAGAAGCTCCCCTAAGTAGGAGTTCATATCAAAGTAAAAAAAGATGTAAAAAAGATGTAGATCTGGTTTACTTACTGTACTTCTTTGAAAGTTCATTCAGTGAAGGAGTTTTCGTTCTTCTTCGAGGGCTTCGACGAAGACCGATTGCTGGAACTGACACTCGACGATTTGAAGACATAATTTGTGATAAAATTGTCGATTAGATCGAACTTGTAAATTCGCCTGATGTGAGTCCTCTTACAGGTTCACCATCAATATCGACGAAAGGAGATAATTCAGAAAGAAACCACGGGAAACAGCGTAAATTCTGCCCTTAAACAAAGCAGAGGTTCAGCTGTTTTAGATGCGAATTTCCCGGGTTAGTAAAAGAATGCAAAGTTTCATGCAAGCGCGGGAAATCCCGTCATGCTGTGTAACCTCATCTGGGTACCGCTGACCTCAAATCGGTAATTCTTTTGGTCTCTTTGGCATCGGCGTCGAGGAGTCCTTGTCGGAGTCCGTTGAAGATAGAAGAAAAAGACTTTTCTGTTTTTTTTTTTTCCCCAAGTTGGCCTCGTCATAGTTGCACAGATGATATCCACTTACATGCGAGACGAAACTCAAGCGATTTTGAGCGCTTATCGTATGTATGTAAAACGATCTTGGCACTTATAATAAGTTGGGAGTTTTTCGCATATTACCCGCGCTTATTGAATTATTCATAATTATATATATATATATATATTTTTTTTTTGTCAAAGGAAAAAAACATGAATGCAAGCTCCAGCATGAAGAGGCAATTTTCCGGGAGAGATATTAGTATTGCATTTTTCGGGGAGGGGGGCTGTACCAAAATGTAGCCATTTTCCGTCTTGTGGCAGTTTATCTAGATATGTAATACCACCTTGTTTTGTGTTAAAATGAGTATGAACAAGGGTGATTTTTGATATTTTGGTGACAAGAGGAAAGTTTCTCTCCTTTAACTCCGGGATGTTGAGGAGAGGGAAAAATTAATTTGGGAATGAGGTGCTGTCTCTTTGCCCTTAATTTGCACATAACACTAATTTTCTTACTCCCCTTGTACATCTCGAATTGAAATAAATGAACAGGCCCTTCCCTTAACTTCACTTGCTATACAAACTACAGTTAAACAGATTCAACAACTATATCAGCATTACTCAAATTAGAACCATAGCTTATGTCCACAGAATGTGTCACAAAGAAGAGCTTCCAATTTAATAGCATTTGGCTGGGGGATGTTGAAATCCAGGATTTGCTGCAGTGGTGAGACTGGCAAGATATAGAGTTCAGATGAAGAGCTTGTCAGATTTTCCATTTTTTTTTAAGGTACCATTCAGTAGCTCAGATCACCATATACACCTACAAGGCTAGCTATTAATGACTCAAAGATCACCACATTTTATTATGATTCATGTTTTCCATTTTTAATTTCTGATTAACTCCTGCCATTTGAACCAAAAGTAAGATTTGTCCATGACAATGATTCAAATTCTTCCAGAAATGTGTCAACAAAATTAACATTCTCTTCAAAACTGGAAGCATAACATCATTCATAACTGAACAAAATTGGTAAAAAATTCATCAAGTACACAGTCCCAAGCAAACTCTTTTTACTTGAAATTTACAAAGGACCCATAAAATAATATGGTGGATAGTTCTTAGAATTGTACATCATATTCACTGCAGACTGAAATACAACAATGTGCTAATTCTTTTAAATATTCAGAAAATAGCTAATCCAATTTTTGCATAAAGATTGAACAGGAGATGAAAACGTATGCTAGCTCCCTCCTGAACTATTAGAATAAACAACAACCATAACTCTACAATTTCAACTGTTGTGTATTTTCACACTGTAGGAGTATTAAATCACTCGTGCACATGCTGAAGCCCCGAGTGTAAAAGACTTTTCACCTGTAGTTTATAATTTCAGATTGACTTCTGAGAAATGGTCAGGAAAACACACTTGAGGGAAACCACTACCACCCAGGGAAACATGCTTGCAACATCCTTTTTTTTTTCATTGTTATGATGTAAGTTTTGTTCTTGGAATTACTGTTAATTTATAATTTGCCCATCTGAATAGGATTTCAAGAGATTTTTTTTTTTTTTTTTGACAAATATGTTGTAAATATATTCAGTTGTTTATAGTCTTGACAGGCAATATTCTACTTTTTGCTCTACAACTGTTGCTCAGTTGCAACTGAGCATTTTTAAGGCCTAGGGTGAGAAAACGAAACTACTATAGAGATATGAAAGGGGGGGTATTATAGATATAAGGGGAGGGGGTTGAGCCACCTAAACCCCACCCTCATCAAGGGTTACAGTTCTCTTACTTAATAAATAATTCTGATCATCAAAAATTTTACATGATGGCCCCAAATCTCAAAGCAAAACATAATGGATGTTTACTATCATGATATATGGAGTGGATATCAGGAAGGAAAGTTGTCTCATGTATGTAGGTACTGAGGCGATGTGGGAACACATGGATTAGAGGGCAGAAAGAAATGTAGTGTATCTCTCAAAATTTCACACAACTGGATGGACTGAAAATAGCAAATACAACATAAGAATATTTGACAAAGAAATCACATCATCACTTTGCATGAAAAGTTTAGAAGAATGCTGGGCATGTATGCTCAATGACACAATTTTTGCAATGTTCTCTTATGTACATAAAAGTCTCATAACTGAGGCTGCATTCTTGTAAGTTCAAGTATTGCACACTGCAGCACTGAGCTGCAATAGTTCTCACCCCAGTATTGGTTACACGGTCACATCCTCGTATACTCAATTTCTTGAGCTGAGGACAATGAATACCAATCAAGTGAAGACCATTGTCTGTAATATCACACTTTCCTGCATCAAGAGATCGCAGTTTCAAGCAATTCTGAACAATGTGTGTTATTCCAACATCAGAAACAGCTTCACATCCTCTGATGTTCAAGTACTTTAATTTGACACACTGCTTTCCAATGTACTTCATTGCTGTATCTGTTATAGGGCATTTTGCTACACTGAGGTACTTGAGACTTGGACAATTTTTTGCAACTTCCTTCAGACTAAAATCTCTCACTTTGAAGCAATCACTGACACTAAGCTCTTTGAGATTATGGCAGTGCTGTGCAATATGCTTGACACCAACATCTGTTACACGATTGCACCTGCGCAGATACAAGTTTTCGAGCAAGCCACAACTTAGACCCACAACTCTCAGACCCAAGTCATCAAATGCCACACAATCACTAAGGTCCAAATGACGCAACTGAAGGAATGATCCTTGATGTCCTAAGCCAAATCCATTTGCGACTGGTGCTGATATACTATTCACGCAAGTACAGCCACTGGTGTCAAGGTGAGTTATAGTTTGACAATTCAGCAAAATATCATGAAGACCTTTGCTTGTGATACAGCAACAACCAGAAACATCCAGTTCCTCTAAATCTATGCAAAACCTGGCAACAAAACCCAGTCCTTTGTCAGACAGTAGCTCACAACCATTTAACTTTATCGAATGTACTGTGATACAGTAACCCTGAGTGTCCATGGCTAGTCTTGCTAGTAGATTCCGCAAAACTTTGTTGATGTCACTTCCTTGATAATTGGAGATTTGAATGTTTGACCACAACACTGGATCCCAACAGAGTGTCTGCCATTTTCGACAAACACCTGATGCCATGCAAAGGTCTTTTGTAGACAAATATGACAGAATAAAAATCAAAACGTCTTCAGGAAGATCATGCAAAGTCATCAACCCAAAATTTGACTTTCTTCTAGGGGAATTAGGAAATATATGGACATCTTCAAATGCACTGTGATCACTGATAGTTGTGGAGTCACTGTCATATCTAGCCCTGGGCAGAGGTTTCACTTTTTCCAAATTTGTAATCCTGTTTCTTAAATGAGCTTGCAAAGAGTCCTTCCTCTTGACTTTACGAAGGTTTTCCTCAGGTGAACTTTCCTTATAACCGAGGCTGTCATTAGGGTTACTACTTCTTTCTGTGGAAGGAGGTGAGTCTACATCCTCTACCCCATGGCCATTTAAAGCTCCTGGTAATTTTCCAGAGCTAGAGAGAAGTCCATTAGTAAAACCACCTTTTAAGACAAGGTTCCCATGATCTCTCACAGAAACACTAAATTTATCTTTCTCAGAAGACAATGTGGAAATAGGTTCAGTAAATGACTGTGATGAGGTACTCTGGACACTATCAGTGTCTGCAGGCCAGTTGTTCGATTTACGCCTCCCACCAGGATCCATCTGCACCTTAGCAGAAGCTGCAATTCTCTGTGAAACTTCTGCAATGTCTTTCACACCATTTTGTCCTTTGTTTTTACTCTTATGACCCCCTTTCTTGTATTTCCTTTTCAAGGAAGCATCATCATTTGTTCCTGATTCCTCTCTTCTCTCCATGTCCACAAATGTTATCCTATTCCTTGTCTTAAAATCACTGTCGGTGTCCGAACTTGTCTTTGAGGATCGAATTTCTCTCATATTTTGCCCCAGTTGAGCAATTTTATCTGGAAGGTCAACTGTCGAGGCTCTACTTAACCTCGTTTGAAAGTCAGCACTTTGTTTCTGCCCTGTCTTTGTTTCCTGGTCTGGTTTATGAGGTGCAATACCACCTTGTGAATGATTATGAACTCTATGCTCTCCATTCATAGTAACAAAGTCTCTCATGCCATTACTGTCTATTTTTGTAACTCCATTGGGGAGCCTCTGTTTATCAGTCTTTTCTGTAGCTCTTCCTCTGCTTTCATTTCTTGCATTTCCCTGAGCACCTCCAGATTTATTGATGACAGTAGTGGAACTTCCACCACGTCGTAACTTCTCATGTCCTTGTCTACCTTCACTGTTTCTTAGAAACTCAGGCACCACTAGTTCCTCACTAGGAATCATTAGCCCCTGTCCACCTCGTGAGGAAAAATCTGGGTCCTTCAGATCCCTTCTCACAACTGGAGAAGCAGCATTTTCTTGGCGTCGCAGTGGCTGGGTATCTTTTAAGAAATCTGGAACTTCATATTCCTTCAGGGGCAAATGAATTGAACTTTCTGTAGTCCTATGGTTGCTGTTTATTGCTACAGAACCATTTGAGGTGGAACTTCGTTTTGGTGTGGGAGAAAATTCTTTTGCAGGAGAACTCTTCGAAGACTTTGCTTTCCTTCTTTTGTTTTTACCTGAAACAAAACAAGAAATTAACTGAGTACTCTCATACTGTGACCACACTGAAAATACAAGCTCATTCATAATAGAAGACTAAGGAGCACTGTAAATGCTCAAGATACATTCAATGTACTACGCATTTCAGTACTCACTATGAAAACTCAAAAGATTTTGCTGGACAAAACAAATTTAAACCAGCAAAAATGATGAGAAATCCAATAACAAATTCTTCTGGCTTTCAGTTTTAGAATTCTTAACTTCTTATGCTATTGATTGCATCATCATATATATTTTTATTTTATTAAAATAACTCAGGACACAAATCAACTTTAAGATCAGCCAATGTCTTTCATCAATGGCTACTATGACAGGACATTTAGTGTAAGTGCCCCGAAGTACATGTAACAATTTACCACTTGCCTTACACATGTAAACCTCTATTAATAGTTAAACCAATTTACCGAATCAAAACATGGAGTCCAATTTGAATTTCCTTTGTTCTGGACTGACTAGCCTCTCACACATGTGATAATCCTTTTGTGTTTCCACATCAAGACAAGGCTAGTAAGTCCAAAACAATGGTAATTCAAATTGGATGCCATATTTCAATTTGGTGAATACCCCTGGGACATTTTGTGGAAAGCCACTCATAAACCCTGTTATAAAGACTTTATTTAAAATCAATAACTTTTATTAGTGAGTTTATAGCTTTGCACACATATTTTATGCAGCATCACAAGTATAGAAATAATGTGAGAGAAATAAGTTAAATTTGTTGCCCCCTAAAATTACATTGTTGACCAATTTAACATTTATTCCTCTCATGATAATGATGACAACAATAAGTAAGTTAGAGACAAGTTTGTGCAGAGTGATATTTTCTTCCATGGGAAATAACACTGTTGCATGCTCAGAGTAAGTATGAGATCAACAGTTTTAATCTAAAGAGCTTTAGCAAAGGAGGGAGGAACCTTCATTTACCATTGCTCTTCTCAAAAGAGGTCATCTAGGATATATAGAAAAGTATGAAAACAATCTACTCTTTTCATGACATCGTAAGTATTAAGAAACCTTTCTGTTCAATTCCTTTCTACTAATAAGTGTTTTGACAAATTAATATCTACATTTTTGTCCTTTACCTGTCCCACATCATGTAGGTCTGAGAGAATTGGTTATCAGAGATTAAAAGACAACTTCAAAAAGGTGATGACAAGATTATCAAATTCAGGTGGTAAATCCAGTAAAATATGAAAAGCATTTGCTCCCACTAAGTTCATTACACAAAGCCATAGATTTCAACTGCAACATATTGCATATTGTCTTAAATATACAGGGGGTCATAATAGGGAATGTAAAGCACACTTCAGTGTAATTAAATTTGTGATTATTTAATAAAGGCCAGTAGAGAGATTAAAATTTAGGTCCAAATGTTACCTTAATCCAATCCCCTAGCTAGTAGCTTGCTTATTTTTTTATTTTGCAACAATCAATACACACAGAAAAGTTGTTTACAGGGCAACATACTATTTTTAACTAGATTCAGTCAGTAGTATCTATTTGTTTTTTATAGTATTGCTTCCAAAAATAATTTTTCCCTGTGAAACAGTCTTGGCAGCCACTGTTGAAGGTCACGCATGCAATTTACACATGTAATTTGTAGGAAGAAATAATTATAATGGTCATGTTTCCAGCCAATGGAGAAAGAATTTTCCAGTTTCACCCTTCAAATTTTTCATAACCAGATATTTCCAACTGATGGTCATGAACAAACCAGAAATAACTTAAATATATGCTGATAAAACAATTTCAGGACTATCATTTTATTTAGGTTAAATTACCAAATTACAGCTTGTGTTTAAAAGTGAATTTAACATCACATCCCCATGGTATTTTCTTGTACATCAAAATTCCATCATGCAATCTCCAAATACAGTTTTAAGCATATACAGGGTATCACAACTCAGTACTACCTGGGTTGAGTTTAGTCTAGTTGAATTTATTAATCCAATTTTTTTCTGGTGGTTTTTTTTTTCCAATAGGATTTTAATTAAGATTATCTAGCTTTGGCTAGACATGTTGAGTGCTACTTAAACTTCATTAACAAATTATAATCAATGGAACTTTAACCACTTGCTCCAGAATTCATAATAAAACCACATGACTATACAGTTTCCTAGACCTAATGTGCCAGCTATGACATGAAAATTCAAGAAAGACCCAAGATTGATTTTGGACTTGAAGAACATGTTATAATCATTGTATGAGTAATTTTTACTGAATGGAACTTCAATCTGATGTTAATTTATCCTATAACCGATGTACGAATTTGGCTGGCCATGAGGACAACAGTTGCAATTTGATCATCAAAAGTCATCAGTATATCATTACAGTCAAGTTTGGACAATGCAGAGTAGTGTTACATATTTATACTAAAAAAAATGTCTATCTCAAAATTTGATGAACAAAATAGCCCTATGCTAAATAAAGAAATAAAAAATTATATTTAGAGACTTTTAATCGATAAAAGTACAACAAAATTAAATTGTGTGATCAGTGTTACTGCAAGTTCCCTTGATACTCAGTTTCTGTTGCTTATTAGCAATTATATCAAAGACTTTTTAGAGTGTATAGCTTTGATCAAACGTATTAACTCAAACCAGCATCTTTGATTATGTATAAGCATATCAAATTGATACATCTACATTCATTTAACTCATATTAAAAACAGAGTTATGTTAAACTGATGGAAAAAGATGCATTGTATTCGAGAGAGATTGTTACCAGAGTATACATTTCAACGTGTGTTCCACATACGCTTTCAAAAGGAAACTTGATGGGCTGCTATGTTAGATTAAGTTCACACACCTTTCACACTGAATGTTCGAACGTGATGTGCAGTCATTTCACCAAGTATCACTTAATTGGCGCAGAATAAAACTACCGGTAAGTCGATTTTATCAAAACATCACATCCTTCAACATGCGACAACAACTCCCTCGTTCGAAGTATATCCTTAAAGAAGCTCGTTTTAAGTTATGAAAGATAACTTATTTGTACACTGAGGTAATATTGACGTCGAACAATGTTATTCGACACCCTCTTAAGAAATGAAATGCTTTTTTACGGCTAGACGGCTTCTTCGTTTGACGGCTTTGAAGTTGCATTTTGAATAATTAAGGAGCAAGTCGAATTTCTCGACATTTAATCGCAGGAAATCACAGAACGAAAAGATTAAATATACAGGAAGTATTATTCTCTTTGTCTCTAGAAAAACGTTCCAGAATATGATCTGCCTCTGAGAGCTGGGATTATACAAGGATGTAACACGAAAGCGATTGTAAAATGCAACGATTGAACGTTCGAAATGCTTTGGCAACCATGACTATATGCAGACGGAATCCCAGATCTTGGAAAAAGAACATTAAAACGCACGAAGGGTTTTACAAGTTCCAATTTGAGTCTTCCAATTCCTGGTCCGCCTCAATTTTAAGAAAAATGGAGAATTTTAGACCAACTTGCTAACATGCTGAGTATTCCCGGCTAAATTAAAGCGGGACTCGGCTACAACATTCATAACTTGCTAACGTATCTCCCACGAAAAATCGCATTACAGTAAACGTACTATCACAGCGGAAAACGAAATTAAAACAGTAGTAAGATGACATATGTTTTCATAGGCCAGTAAATTGAAAGAATTATAAAGGAAAGGAAAACATTGGTCATACAAACTTGACAGACTAATTCTCCTAGATGAAACATGTAAAGAACTCTCGATGATAAATATTGTAAGAGATAAATAGTAATTAGTGAGCGACGGCTTGCGGAGTTTTTCCGCTGGGAGAAAATTCAATTCTGTGTTGATGCAATATGTTGAATTTCGCTGAAGCGATAAAACGAAAGAAACCATTCGAAATAAAAAGAATCTTGCGAATGCTCTATCAAATCTGCTAGGCATACAATAACAGTACATTTCTCCATGTTGTTTAAACAAACTATAATCGCGAGTGGGTTTCAGTGTTTGAAAAAGCTTACGCATTATGTACATATGTTTTTATCTGGCAAACAGACTTTCACGGCCCTAGTGACTTAATGACAACATCAAGTTGTGGTGTACGCAGATAAAATCGATCGATACAGACCAGAAATTTATTGTGACGCCGCAAGAGGTATTTCACAGCAAAAGCCCGTTACTCTGCGAATTATTTACCAGGTAAGCGAAGAGAACTCTGGGGAAATAACTAAAATGAACGGCAGCACGTTTTAATAGGCCTTAATTCCGAAATAAACGAAGTAAAACTCGCCTTCGGAGCTGATAATGCGAAATAAACTCGGCTGTTCCGTTAATTTTCCAAGCTTTCTCATTGTCATGCAAAATTACTCTTCACAACTAACCTTGTCACTCTTGAATTTCAAGAATGTTTGCACTTTTTACGACATAAAACAGAGATGTAATTCATATCTTACCTTCAGGACTTTTCCCCTGTGCATTTCCCATTTGCCCACATGAAAATGTACACCATTAAAGAGATAAGGCAAGCAACTACCGCATCTTCCCGTTGCCTCTAGTCCGTCGCTCACTAGTCCTGAGTCCCAACCTGTCAAACGCTACTCATGCTGTTTATGCGCAAACAATGAGTCCCAATATTCATAATTAATGTGTCGGATTACCTAGAAGTATGTAAATGCAACAAGGGAACAATTTTCTAAACAATCTGGTAAATATTTGGCTTTTTGAGGCTGAAGTGAAGAATTTTCATCAGTCCATCGACTACGAGCGCTTTTCGTGATGGGATATCAGTCGCACGAGTGCTGCGATATTGACAGCCTGCGGTTAAGTGTGTTCTTAGAAAAGTTATTTCTTGCAAACTTGCTTCCAGATCAATATCATGCTAACATAACTCCCCTGTGATGCAGTGAGACTGTTAGGATAAATTAAAAGTTTATTTTTGCCAAACTCCAAGAAGTGCGTGCTTGCACTCCTCCAGCGTGTTATCATAGCGATAACAAGATTACATAATTGTTCTGACCTCAAATGGTTTTAGCTACACCTGCACTAACTCGTTCTTAAAATAAAATTAATTATCGTGAGACATTTCTTCATAAAAGATGGCATACCGTTGTTCAATCTTGGTATTTTAATTGCCTGCATATTTAACTACTAGATACATGGGTTTTCTACTGGCTCCATCTTAACCTTGCAGCGGAATCGATATTTTTTTTTTCGAGAGCTTCTATTTTTAGTATCGACAAAACAAAAGTCAATTTTCTGCGCCAAAAAATTATTTCAAACCCTATAATTGGTGGTCAAACATGCAATTTAAGTAACTTTGAACTTAGCAAATAGTTCGCCAATACAGAACAATTGCGCAAATTTGCTCAAAATTCAAATACTCCAGACTCCAAGAGTAACATTTTAATTTATTGGACTGAAGCTACGGAAGCAGTCAACCGCAACAATATTAGTGTCTATCCGGTTTTTTCCTATAGACTTTACTTTTCCACATCAGTTACTCTGATTGGTAATTTTCCATGTTTCGTAAATGTTTCTATGCTGGTCGATCAATATTTGCGAGGAGAATCAGTGCAGGTGGATTAAGGTACTAAATAGGCGAGGTAAAAAGTAAACCATTTTATAAAACAATCACGCATTGATTGATGAAGATCAGTCTCGTATTGATTAACTTTTTATAACTTTATGTATAAATATCGATACAAAGCAATATCGTGGTATTGCAGATTTCCGTAATTCAGCAAACATTGTGCCGATACCTGAAATTTGCAATGGTGGACAGAATTCCGCAAGCATGGCAAGTGATATTAATATGGCAACTGTAGAAAAATAAAATCGACATCTTAATTATGTTTAATTATGCAAAAGACTGCATTTCCTACCGGTTTGCCGGTATCAGTAACAACTCACGCAAGGGGCCTGTGCCGAGAGATCACGAGAAAAGTTTTCAAACCACGAACCCGAACAGAGTGATTTATAAACTTTTCGAGCGCTTTTCAGTTATAAAAACTATGGGTTTACCGGTGCACTGATTGACCATTCAGGGTGCTCTTTGTATCTTGGTAATCTTGAAAAATTTTGTTGTGCCTGGTCGATTGTGATAAAACAATGCCCACTCAGATGTAGTCTAGCAGTTGACGACGTATCTCTTTGGGGTGTCTTAGATTTTTGCAATGTTTGCTCGGGCTTACAAGTTTCAATGCAAGGGCGTAGTCGGGGGGGGGAGGGTCCTGGGGTGTCCGTAATCCCCCATTGGTAGGCCTTCCTTTGAGCAAACAACCTACAATATTCATGTGGTGAAAACGCCATGACAATATCTTGGCCTGCCCACTATACTCTCACTGCTCATCCCAAAACTGTAACGTTAAGTAAAACATGCACGGCGGGGAGGTCGACATGACAATCTGGTGAGTAGCCTCTGTGACCCCCCCCCCCCCTCTTTTAAAAATCCTGGTTACGCCCCTGCAATGAATAGTCCTTCCTTTTTGAAATGGGGTCGTCACCAGCAGAATAGGCTAGGCCGCTAGGCTCGACAATTCTTCTCATGTCACCAGTTACCATAGTCATTCAGGAAGTGGTTTGTATGAAGTTTGAATAGATGAACGCGCCTGACTTAATGGATTAAACCGCAAAGAGAATAACTTTCCAATTACTGGTCACTTCTCGTTGGACAAATTAGAGGGAAAAATTGATCTGTGGCCTGTTTGTGGAAACTTTACGGGCCGAAAGCAACAGATTATAAACAGTTTATAATCTCTTGGCCGAAAGTCATATTTAGAAATCTGAATGTTTGGAAAACTGGTGCGGTTCTCTGATCCAAAACCGCTCCCTTCCGGCTTCAATTTCCGAATATTTTTATCGTATTCATTCCAAAACAATTCATTGCGGGTTATCTGTAATGAACGGCAAAGAAAAAACATCTTTCCGGGGCTTTTAATTACCTAAACTCTCGAGAAACGGGCTTCTGGGTGTGGAAAAGGGACTGATCAAAATCGGGTTTAAGAACAATTCATATCACTACGCAGCATACTCCGAGTAATTCCACCAAAAGCTGTTTTAACCAAAGCTTGTCTTCTTTTTGTTTTGCGCAGATTAAGAGAGGGGTAGTTTAGTGACGGGGTTGAAGAGTAGCTGCTTGGGAGAATACAGAAAGATAACTTTAATAATAATAATGATGATGATAATGAGATAAACCGCAATACGATAATAATTCGTCTTGCGCCCCCAGAACCATGGTTTGGTTTCGGCACCAGAGAAAGGAAGAAGTCAAAGGATGATGATGGTATTTGTAATTATAGTCACGTCGAAGAGAGCTTAGCTTTTGTCAGTATGGCAGTTTTATTCACCCTCAAGAAGATTTGTTCTTAATAAATAAAATAGATCCAACAACTGATGTAAACAAGAGGAGTTCGTACAAAATATCTACAAAAAGTCCCAGACAGTCAACATTTCAAGTGCGACAAATCTATCCAATGATGGCCGGCTCAATTTCAGTGACACCTGAACATTTCCACTTGGCAGTCAACACGGTCAGTTGTTCATCTTCTTCGGTATCTCCTTCCTGGATCTTTTCCTCCAAAACGTATTCCCCGTGTTGCTCACAGCCGATATCAAAGCGATATTTGCCCACGCCCTGGAGGTTATCATCCAAGAAATTACCCATGTATCTGTGATTGGAGTGAACAAGTTCTCCCGTGCCGTCGCGCTTGCCATGCACCCAAGATCCTTTGTACTTGGTCCCAGTCGCTGAGTACGTGTATACGCCCTGTCCGTGCCTCTGATGCTCGTACCAGTCACCCTCGTAAGTGTCCCCATTTACGTAGTAGTAAATCCCATGGCCATTTCTGCGATCTTCCACAAAGCCACCCTCGTACCGCGAGCCGTCTGGGTACCAAAACGTCCCTTGGCCGTGTTTTTTGCCTTTGACATATTCGCCAACATATTTGGCGCCATTCTTGAAGCGATACGTGCCATTGCCGTGTCTTTTTCCGTGTTCGTACTGTCCCTCATAAGTATCTCCGCTTGGTAGCGTGGCTTTACCGTAGCCATGGCGTTCTTCCTTCTCGTTTCGATCACCATCGTACTCCTAAAAGGGATGAATTTAGAAAATAAAACGAAATGATCAGATTTGTCGAATGGCTTTTAAGCTGCATGTCGCGTGCAAAGTTAGAAGCCCCAAGGGAAGGGAAGGGAGGGGTAGTCTGGGAAGCTGATGTCGTATAACTCATCATGAAATATCCTCCGCACAGCGAGAGGAAGACTCATTCGGGAAGCCGGATATCTTAGCCGTGGGGTCCCACAACATGAGTTCCAAGTTCATCACATTAGCGAAGGCCTTTCCTGATGTTGTTCCGCTCAGTAAAAAACCGTAAAATTACGTAACATGTCAACTAGGCACCATTGTCATTGTACCCTCGAGAGTCAAACTTCAAAAATTAAAAATTGTAATTGGCAACCATGTGTAAAACCAAGTCACTTCACAAATATTTTGTGGTAAACTTGATTTGCTAAATTCATGTTCGGCTAATATGTATCCTGTCATAAATTCATGCTCAGCTCCGCACACTATCCGTTGATTATCGTTTTAGTCATTGCAAGAGAAAGATCTTACACAGTTTCTTCTGAAATGCTCGGTCAATCGCCAGTTTTAAATGGATTAAACAAAATTATATTATATACCTTTAAGAACAAAAAGAAAAATTCACTTTACAAAAATTATCTAAAAATCTTGAAAATCTCTTGTATACCGATCGCTCAAACAAGAAAGCGAGTGAAAGCATAGCAGTGTAATTTGAAGGGCTTATAGTGTGAGCGTCTCAACCAACAAGTTGAAGCTCGTAGCGGTTGTAGGTACAGACTCCCGAAAAGAAGGACAAAGCTTTTTAGGGAGTTTAGTAGGTGACTGTATTTGCTTATCAACATTGCTGTGGTGTGTTGACTTTTATTGAGGCCAATTACTGAAGCTAATTATGTATGCACAAAATCGCCGTTCCCTGCCAGGAGATATTTTGTATATCAAGTCAGTGACTGAGGAATGGATAACTCGGGTGCAAAACAGTATTTTGTCAAAGTTTTCTTCCTTTGATCATAAGAGAGACTGACAGTTTCAGAGAACTGAATGACACTTTCTTAGCTTGGATTGTCAGTCAACAATGAAAACTATAAGCTGTCAAATACTTACAATTAAGCGATTGAAGCTGTCATTCCGGTAAGATAAAATCAAAATGAAAATTTCAGAGACTCGAAATTTGACATTCGCAAGGTTTGCGTCGATTAAAGTTTATCAGTTGCAACATAATGAGAAATTTCAAAGATTTAAGACCGAAAAGAGAGAAAGAAGACTGATAAAGGACAGGGCAAATTTTAGGCAAATAGTGACGGCTTTGGTCTGTGATTCAATTTTCGTGTATTACCCGAGAAAATTGCTGTTTAAACGGGTTTTTACTTACCCCAAGATTAATGCCTTCATCTTCTTCGAACTCTTCCGATCCTATATCAGACATGTTGATCTATATGTAGAAAAACAAACGGCAAAGTCTTGTTCGTGTTGAAAGCACGGCAAATATTATTTCGATTTGTTTTTGCAGCGGCTCGTTCTATCATGAGTTGCGTTAGCAACCATTCAAATATGGTCGAATTTGAAAGTCAAATGTGGTTTTTTGCCTCCAATGGGAAAGCGGTCTTTGTCTCAAACGAACCGATGGTTACCTTCTGTCCATGCCAATTCCAAAGATTGCAAACCTGTCGTGGAATCGAAACAGCAGGCTCGGGGAAAACCTCAATTACTGGCTTTGGTCAGATTTCATCAAACTTCGCTTTTGCAGTGAAGGTACTTTTTTTTAAAAAAATGCTGATTTTTAAAGAATTTGCATATAAGGAAACTAAGAGAAAGTTAGGCCCCATTATTTTCTCTTGTTTTCCTTTTGGAAACAGTGAAATTGAATCGGAAAAATTCGGTAATGTTTCAAAACCATCGTGGGATGTCTTGTTTTCATATGTGAAACAAAATATCACAAGTTACATGTGAACAAATAAACCGTAACATGTTGATTAATATTGTGTGTCGTCAGTTTTCAGGACCAGAATAAACACGGTATGTAATTTCACGACTTCGCGTCCTTACTGGGGTGTCTTTGGGGACTTGAAGGGTTTTAATCGCAATAATTGTGTCTGTAAAAATATAGCCAGAAATTTCCAGCCTAAGTTTGTGAAAAAAGGCTGCATAGAGTCGATCTGTCGCAGTTTACCCACTTTTATGACTTACAAAGGGTAGGAAAACAAATGGAATTTGTCTAAGTGGATCAGTCACGGTTTGAAAGCCTTCTCAGCACACCCTTAGAAACCCCTATCACCCCGCTTCGCCTCTCCCACAGGTACACAGACTTCACTTTTTACTCTCTCTTTTAGGAGAAACATCGTTTTAAGTTTGTGCGATATCAGATTATTTGTTTTTCACTCACTGGAACCTTCTCTAGTCCAAAGAGCATAAGCACTAAAGTCGCCTTCTTAGTCAGCTTCCGCTCTTCAGTATGTTTTTCTGCTCTTTAATCGGATATTTCGTCAAAGTAAATATCACATTTCATTCCTTAGATACGTCATATCAACCGCTTATCAGAGAAAGCTTTTATGCGGCTTGCTGCTACGCCTGAAAATACACAATGGTTCCCAAATGGCTGTCTGTGCTTCTTTCACTTTATTTTGCTGTGGAGATTGTATCTGGATCCAGTTCGGGTAAGTGTCTTCATCAGTGCTTTAAAATCAAGCTCATTTGATGAGTGCGACACAAATATGTTGCGAAGGAAGATAGCTTTGACAACAACGTCATCTCATCTCAATTTCGGCGAACCTCAGTTTTCCTTAAGTTTCGAATCAAGTTTTTTAGTGTTCCTTTTGAAAAAAATGGCTGTGTAATTCCCTTTGTATTCGCCCTTAATGTTGTTAATCGCAGAAAATTTGCCTTCTCCTTTCCTTAGATACCCTCAATCGACCAATAGCATGCGGGTCGGCGTTAAGAATTCAGGACCGAGGAATGTTTTGATTTCCTTTATGACTTTGTTTGTTTGTTTTCATCATTTTGATCTTGAGCACAATGCTTTATTGTCTTCGATACAATTTCATGCCATTATGGGCAATTTTCGGCTATCAAGAGGCATTGGAAACGTTTCCTTGGCATTTTGTTTACGCGCACGCCTTTGGATTCGAACAGCCAGCTTGCTTTGTGTGCTTATCTCTGTAACTGGCCACGAAAATTCAGACCTGATATCGCGACCTTTGCGACACTACTACAAACGATAACCGCCTTTTTTCCAAAACGCTTCGATGAGATACTGATTAACGAGATGCAGTAAAAGGATCGCAGCCCGTGATGACTGCGAAAATTAAAACCTGATTTCTTTCAGTAACCTCACGAACCAAATGAGATGCGATGAGCGAGATTGAGGAAAATTATCACAACCGTCTTTCATATTGCTAGTCTTGTTTGATCAATGGACAGGAAAGTGCTCCTGATGATGGATGAGTCGAATTCGAGGATTTATTTTTATTTTAAAATGTAATGCTGAAATGAGAAATGTTCGCAGTGTAGTTTTAATGATACATTGAAGTCAAGACAATAGAGGCATTTTCATTTTCGTGGCAGTGGTGAAACTGTCGTCGGCTGCCAATAAAAAATTGTGGTCACGCAATCACTTTATGTAAAGCGTCCCTTCAATTATAACGTCAAGGGATAAGAAAGTTCAAATACCCTGTCCTTCCCACAAAACCAATCAATAAAGACAGGAAACTACTACGGAATTAGCCATTTAACTTCTCTAGACGTACATTCTGTATAGTGCCTTTAAGGAAAAAGAGAATCACCTTGTCAATTTGATATTTTTTTAAAGGTCAGTATGGGTAAGATCCATAATAGATAATTCCTGTTGGGGGGAGGGGAAGAGGGAGGGTACTTGAAGAAAGTTTAGGTGGGGTATCGGTGTGTCATCGACACCCTTAGAACTTTGATCATTTGTTCATTTCGCTACTTTGTTTATGACATTAAGTTTTATAAATTATGGCATATCGACCTCAGGAATGAAACGCGAGCACATTGATCGAAGCAGAACTTTTAGAGCTGGACTGAAAAACAATTTCGCACGGACCATACACCGCCAAGCTAGGCTGACAAGCAGCTCTTAGCTTCCGATCCCTCAAGGGACTTAAGAGGAACTTGAGCACGCGCTCTTAGATCAAATATGACATTTTATCAATTTTAAAACATAACATCCCTTACTCGACCGGTATTATCCATGTAAATCAGCATTGTTTCCCATTTAAAACGTAATAAATGCAAATGATAAATGAATAAATGAAAAATAATATTAGCGCTGTGGGACGAGCGTTTCTTCGCCTGCGAGTAAGTTTAAGACCTTGAACGACGCGAACCGGCGAAAGGTCTGCAAGGAATATGGCACTAACCCCTTTGCAAACCCCTCGCCTCCTCACTTTGTTCGAGGCCTCATACTTCCCGCAGGCAAAGTACTGGTGACGCTGGATCCGCTCACAGGCTGTTTACAATTCGACTAATTTCTCTTTCTCCCCATCAGCCAGCCTGTCAGACGAGTCAATAAATACATCAGAAAATATCGGAATAATTTACGTCTTCAAATATTTTCGAGGAAGTCGATCAGGGGTGGATCTTTTAAACATTTTCCGTCTTTATATTTTATTATTTCACATTTTTATTTTCAAATAGTAAATGCCGCAACAACAACAGGTGCGGTCCCTACATTCACTACGTTTGTTACACCTGGTTCGTCATTGGCAGTTTCGCTTCTGTCATTTAGACTCCCCAGTCATCATGTGCTAGATGTGCGGCTTCATCGTCATTATCGTCTTCCTTAGTCTCCTACATTTTATCAATATTTTTATTTTCATACTTTATTCTTCTTTTGCAAACAGTGAATTCGACAATAACTCACTCGACATCATCTAATACAAGTACAGCATCATTGTCAGTAATATCTTCCTCAGTGTCGCCTTCCTTGTCGACTGCCCGCGTGCCCAGTACCTCTCAAACTTTACCCTCAGCATCACCCGCGTCATCCAATTACCCCAATGTATCATCTTCTAGGCCTACAGCGTCAGTAAGGTCTTCCCCAGTCTCCTCTTCATCAAAGGTTCCTACGCCTGCTGCATCTTCTTCATCATCCTCTCCAACTTCACCTTCAGCGTCACCTACACCTTCGTCTGCTTCTCCCACCGGAAAATCAACTGTCCAAGTGACAGGTACGTGTGTGAAAATGTGTTAACAAACATGTTTACTTATTTTATAAGAAAAGTAGGGATTCAATATTCTATAAAATTGTGTCGAAAACGTTTTTTTCTTTACGCTTCTATATTGCCATCCGTTTTTGTGTCACTATCGTTTAGTTATCGCAATATCTAGGCTACAAAGCGCACACTGAAACTTATAGAAATTCGACGTTAATCTCGAGTTAGTGTTGTAACATCCTGAATTTACAAACCATTCGTTTGACCCAATATGTCCTAAATTCAACTTCTTTTTTATTTTAGTACTCCATGACCCCACGTGAGCGTTCATAATCATAAAAAAACTTCTCATCAGCTACAAATTTAAAAGCCTTTTTCGATGAGTAATTATAGTTTATGTTCAGGTTCCTCTGGTCCTCCAACACAAACCAGTACGACTCGGGCACCTCCGACAGCGAAAGGAAAAACTATCGGGGCAATGGAGGTACTAGGATTTTGTCTCCTTGCAGGAATTGCTATTGTTCTTATTGGTTTTGCCATTTATTATATAACCTGTCGAGAGCGGAAGGAGGACGATGGCTTTAATGAGCCGATGGTGGAGGCACGTGCACGTGATCCAGTTCAACCAAAAGAAACGGAAATTGGAATAACTAACGAAGCATTAGCGGGAGACTCGGATAATCCAACGAAAGCGGAAGTCACGGCTCCAGTACCGGAAGTGATACCTCAAGGACCAACAGCAACTAATTCGGAGGTAACACCCGATGACAAGGAAAGCAAACAAACTGAAGCCGACGACGACGGAGCACAAGACAGTGCGTTGTAAAAACATGAAGAAATATTTTGAAAAATATTCTGAAACAAACAGGAAAGTTCCCTCGACTGATATCAGAATGTCTCTTAAATCATAAGTTTACTACGGGGCTGACTTTTTCTGAACATTCCTAAACTTGCACGAGTTTACGAGATTAAACCTGGTTAACACTTAAACACCAAGAAGCGATCGATTTGTGAATTCTTCATACGATATCAATACATCATCCAACGAACAGGTGGTGAGAGACAAACCAATCAGCTATAGAGTATTTTCTTGGTAAAACACTATATTGTCTAAACTAGTTCTAAGGAAAATGAAAGGCAGCTAGAAGGGAGAATTACAAATCATATTTTAGAACGTAAGCCTGCGTTATATGCTATATTATTATTCAGTATATAACTCAGAATTGTCCCTAGATGTATTGTTCGTGCATAACTATTGGCAACTTTTGCATAAACTAGCATAATTTTATGTCCTTTTATTACACGACTCGGGCAGTCAGAGGGCCAATAACTAAAATCAACCAATCAAAATGCTCCTTTGCCGGTCCAATATTCTCTAAGTATTGGACCGGGCACTGTCCCGAATGGTCCCGAATGATACCGCACTTGTGTCCCTTTGAACTTCAGTCGTATAATAAATCTCTTATTAACCAAGCTTGCTCGGGACCGTACTGGAAGAATATCGGCCCTCGGTCTTTTTTGTACGGACCTCGCTGTGCTCGATCCGTACTGTCAAGACCTCGGGCCGATATTCTCCCAGTACGGCCCTCGCGCTTGGTTAATAAGATATATATAATAACCTGCAACTGAGGGTTATCTTTCCGGGGAGCGCGAGAGCACAGTGTCTTGCGTTGCTCCACTTTTATTCTCCCTCGAAACTGAGAACGCTTGATAAAGTACCACTACATAAATTAAGTTCTTTTGATGGCAACATTATCAGGTCTTAGCCATTTAACTCCCATTAGTGACCAAGACAGAATTTCTCCTTACAATATCAACACAATGCCAAGAAGAAAAGCGATGAGAATTAAGAGAAATATCAATAAGGCCTAGGCCATTATTAGTTGATCTAATACCAAATTCTCTAAACTAGCATCATGGAAAGTTGCTCCGCAGATAGTGAGGAGAATTAGAAGAGTTATCAGGGTTGTAACTCTAAATAGGGCAATGGTAGTAGTGTAATATGCTATTTTTCCTAGAATTTTCGATAAAGGCAAATTTGATCGGATACGACATCGCAAAGTACAGAATAGTTGTGTGGACTTCAATTTTTTAGTCTCCAGTGGTCTCTTCCTTGGTCACCTGCTCGTGGAAGGTAAGCGAAGGATAAACTATGCGTACCGTGATAAACGGGCATGTTTGGGACTTAGTCCGTCTCGTCCCAACCTCTCACGCGAAACGCTGTTGCTTTATCTCAAAACGAACCGGGTCATGTAGGTCATGGCTAACTACCTTCAGACGGTGAATCATCGGAATCTCTAATATGTGAGGTAAAATAAGCTTTCAACAACGTTTGACGTCTTTGTTCATCCGCTTTTCCACTTGGAAATCACAGTTTTGTTGTGAAAGGTAAGAAAAGTTATATCAGGGAGGCCTAAATTTACTGCCGACAGTGGCCCGGTACCTAGACGAAATGTTAAGTTTTGCGATGAAATGAGTTCTTGACAAGTTTCATAGCCGGGGCATTATCGACCTCAGACCTTCTTGACGCTGTTTACTTCTTTCTTCGAGATGACGGAGGAATTGTCGCAATGTGGCAAGTAAACAAACAGAGTAAGAAGAGAATCTTAATGGATTTAACCGTTAGTTGTAAATAGCCAAACTTTTAACCGTTAGGTGTTAAAAAATTACCCCGTTGAGACCCTCTCATAAGTCTACATCAGTAACAACAGCCTTGATAGGCAGTTGCTCTCCAGCCGGTTAGTTCAGTCATGTAATTTAGTTCAGTTCCACTTTGAGTCTTTTTCACACTGGTTTAGTAAACTGGCGTGGAAACTTTTGTTTGTTGTCCTAGCCCTGAGCAGTTTAGTTTTGACAAAGGTGGCATAGCCTGTTGTGATTCATTATTGATATCGTGATTAACAATGAGCGGCCATGATTTCTAAATCAGGATATTGCACTCCACTGAAGGAGTTATCATCAAAAATTGGACTGTGACCTCGCTTGTTGATAACTGCCATCTGCGACCCTCGTTGGTTCCCGTTATGAGGGCTGTTTTTCACAACTGTGATCGGTAGAATTTCGTAGAAAGAAGTTACTTTGACCCTCTAGGCTCCTCTAGCGTGCGACAAATTGCATGCCACCTATGATATTTTTACAGTTTCTTCATCATAAGTGGATTTTAGTCAACACCGGAAATTCACCATAGTTGTTTCTAATTACTCGAATATTGGTAATGTTTGCTGATGTTGCGGTGGAAATTGATTGACAAGCTATGGAGATGTCAGAGGAGATGCGACCCATGGTCTGTCATTTATATGGGATCCAAAACTTAACAAGACATCACGAGATAATGGCACTTATCAAATGATGTGAGATATAATGTGAGGCATACATTTTATATGTACCCGGCAGAAAATAATGTTTGGAAAAAGTCCTTATTGGGGCAGAAAATAATTTTAATTAAACAACGTCTCGAACGATGTTGCAGAGTCTGGGCAGTGTGTTTCGCATGCGTTACCAATAATTTTCATCATGACTAGTAAAAATTTTGAAAACTTTGAAATAAATCGGCCAGAAAGGGAGGGGGGAGGGATGGGGAAAGAGGAGGGGAGTCTACTGGTCGACGTGGATTCCCGAATTGACTTGCGGTGGTACAAGCATTAAGACATCGTCACAGTGGTGGTGTCGATTTTCTTGCCTGAGGTCTTCCTCCCCATCAATGCAGGTGTGCACCGTTGGTGATAACGTGACCTTTAGGGTTTGGGTACTTATAGACAGTTTTTATTAAACAGGAACCGACTGACGGTATTACTATCAAGGCGGATTTTGCCGGCTCTCGGTCTGGAGGACTCTTTCTCGTGCATAAGATGTCGCGGAGTTTTCTATTTTTAAGTCTGTACCTTTCTCACGTTCTATTTTTGAACATTCAAACAGCTGCTTCCACAATCCCAACAGGTAAGAATAATCTTTTATGAAATTAATCAATCCTGATTAAAGGTTCTGTTAGACTTTTAGTTTCATAGTGTAGAACTCGGCAGTGTTTAAAGAAACGTCCCTCTTGCCTACACTTACTAAGTATTTGTCTCGATCGTCGAGAATTTCCGCTCCTTCCGCGCAGTTGACCTCGTATTTCTTAATCATCCACATTGTAAGATACACACGGAAATTTCCTAAATTGCGGAGTAACTGGCCACTTTAAGCTTCGTAAATGTATGCAAGCTTAAAACCTTAATTTGGAGTCGTGATAGACCTAATAATTAATAGAAATAAGCAAATTGTTTTTTTCTTTACCTTTCGTTGAATTTTTGATCTACACAGTGACCTGAAAACGTCATCAACACTTCGTTAATTATTGCAAAGTTTTTTGGGATGTAAACACTTACTCCAAACAGTATATGTCAGTTTTACTCGGCTGATCCTCAAGTCAATATTTTAGGTCCACCATCTCTTTCAAAGAAATGTTTGTTTTTCGAGAAGATCGACTAGAATTAGTTTCCGGGGTCTTAGAATTATAAATGTAATTTGATTAAAAATTCCTTGCAAGCTAATATAATTATGCAAAATCGATCGCATGCATCCTTGGCATTGGTTTCACCCTATGTCAGTCTTGAGAGCGTAAACAGTTTTTGCAGTGGCTATAGCAAGTGCTCTATTGTGAAAGAGACTTTCGATCCTGGCGTTTTTTTTTTTAATTCGATATGACTTTCCTACCCCGTAATGGTTAGGCACTGACATGTTTTAAAAATCGTAGAAGGAATGATCTTCATAAAATGTTTATCTATTGTTTGCATCTGTGTTCTTATAAGTACTGATCTAATCTTGCAAGATTTCTAAATGCAATCTGTTTCTCTTTCCATTATGGTTCTTTTGATTGTCTTGAGCGGTTAAAGAGATCGAATTTTAATGGTTTTTGCGCCGAATATCCAATATAATCCCGTTTTAACACTTTAAATTATAGAGACGAAGGGCAAGAGTTCGATCAGTGAAATTTACAGTTGTTCAGTGTTCACACAACCATGTTAGGTCATACGTCTCCAAATGAAAAAGAATCCGTGTGGACGTTACTTAAATTCGATACCGTACGGAGGGCTTAAAATCGCTTAGCTAGAGAGAAACGATATCTATTAATGTTAGGTGGAGTACTTGGCCATTTGATTCCTTTGGACCTATCCCTTACGAGTTAATAATATTTGGTCACTTATAACATGCACTAAATGCATTGTGCTCATGAGGGCGATGCAACAAACAATTAAAATTCAAAACGATCGCAATGCAAATTTATAATATCGATTCTTAGAAAATCAGGCTTAAAATTTTGAATTGCTAGCTACATAACCCCTGCTTGTGCTCTCTTTCGCAACTACAGTGTATTTTTTTCGTTTTGTGCTGAACGGGTGTTTCAACACGTACGTTTTATACACTCAGTGATATTGGAGAAATTTACATTTCTGAATGATGTCATGGAAGTTAAGGGAGGGCCGAGCTCTTATCCATAATCTTAATCTTCAAATCTATATTCTTCTTTTGTTTTGTCCTACAGAAAATTCCTCCAAAAAGACATCTCTGTCTTCGCAAGAGAAAGGTAAGCATGTAGTCAAACATATTTACTCTCATGTTATAATGAGAAGGAAGAAATCCTTTTTCTGAAAACTTTAACAAATTTCAGACGAGCTTCAAATGGAACATTTTCAATTTCAATCAAGTAACTTCAACCTCGTTCCCAGGGCTTTTCACTCATATCACCCTGCCCACATATGAGGGAAAGCCCGCGAAACGAGGTTGATATAACTTGGGATCTAAACATATTAGATCCACTGTAGCCTGCTCCAGGCGTTCACTTATCAAAATGAGCGAGGGAGGCGTGGGTCGAATGGCTTAACCGACCCAGATCTTCCTCATTTTGGCTCCGTCGCTAAAATTGCGCCGCTTACCGTTTCTCTCCGTTTTACTCAATAAACTCCTGGACAGGCAAGTTCCTTTGACGCACACTACATGTAAAAAACGTGAAAAGCTAGCACGGTCTCATTTATTTTCCATATATGTTTATCTTCAAGAAAGTATAATTTTTTACGTAATCTGCCACTGTCCCTCTTATCGAAACAAACGATCAGCCGAGTCTTTTTTGGGGCTCACTCAAACATAAGAGATTCATGTACACTTGACGTGCAAATCGATATTTAACAATTATTCGCCGAAGGCGAGGTGAATGTCGTTGAATAATCCCCTCGACTTCGTCTCGGGGAATAGTCGACAATATTCACCGAACCTGAGGCGAATAATTGTTTTAGTATAATTTCAGACCTGAACAACAGAGAAAGTTCTAAGATCATAACATTTTAGTCACATTTATTAACATTTTAGTTGAACATTTTATATAAACCGCGCGGAGCGGTTTATATAGCATCATATAAGGAACCGCTCGACCAAATAGATTGCTGGAAACTCTTTGTTCAGCTCTGAAATTATACTAAAAACTGATATAACTATTCCGCCACTCGAAAATTATCCATGGTCACCTTTTTTGTTTGTTACGGATACCAATTTCTGTAGTCCAGGAGGGGAGAAAAGCTTGAGTTCGTTTAAGGACATTTGCCCCCATCGATAGAATTTCCTTTTTTTTTACTTAAAACTTAGATCTACTTTTCCTTTCACAGCTGAGCGTATAAGCGGGTTTGTTATCGCTTATTTCGTCAACTTGGTTGTAGTTGCGGCCATGCTCTACTGGTTATCACGTCAAACGGAAAAGAATACGGCAAAAAGAGATGACTTACAGATGAACACGTCGCCGCTGTGCAAACCAGCGGCAACATTCCTGGAGTCTAACAAAGAACCGGAAGGTAGCATAACCAACCAAGCATTTGCTGAAGACTCCGAGAGTCCAGAGAATGCAACTGCCACTGAATCACGGGAAGCAATAGTTGTTTTTAATGATGATACCAAGTTTTAAGTTGTGGACAAACAAAAGATAAACTTCATTTCCATCGTAAACTCTAATGAATTTATTCATCAAACGCCTTGTTACTTAATATCTTTACCGAGTCACATTGATTCTCCTTTTATCGCTAGTTTGCTCTGCGGCCTTGGTATCTCATAGCTGACTCGCCTTATATCATAAAAGTCGAGGAAGAAACTTGATCAGAACAAAGGGATTTTTATAATAATTAAGATTGGCAGTAGAATCTTATATGTAGCTACTCTAAGGTTATGGGATAGTCGGTCAACTTTCTTATTCTTCCTAACTCTGAGACAAACCCGTCTTGATTAGAAGAGTATTTCACTTCTTGAAAACATCGATGCTATGTTTCCCGTTCACATCACCACTCTAGGAATTGGATGATGATTTTCAGTCCACAACAGGAAGATCACCGGCGGCCATGAGAGTAGAATTGATTGCATCCTCGGGCATGCGCAAAACAAGTATTTTTCCAACAAAGTACCTAAAAAAGATAGCAGTAAAGTCAGCCTTTTCACATAACAATAAATTGGCAACTGGTCGCCTGGACTACTTTTAGTCGTGCTGTCTTTTCCAATCGAACAGAGAAGGAAAGCGATCCGTAAATTAATGTGGTATGTATAGGAAAGGCCTGAGTCGAGACACACTGTGTCTCGTTCCAGGCAATCTCCTCTCGCCTGAAGTTCCAGCTTCATATCAAAAGGAAACAAAATGGCTCAGTGTCATCTCCTGCCCAGCTAACCGATGCCAGACGGTGAACCGGTGGAATTGGCATTATATGTTTTAGGATTACCAACTGGGGCGGATCCAGGGGTGGTTCGAGTGGTTCGGTCGAACCCCCTAAATTTTCCCTCAGAACGCTGGAAATCATGTTTCCGAAGACCTAATTTTCAAAATCTTGGACCCCTCAGAAAGGGGAACAATTCTCCGAACACCCCTTGACTAAATCCTGGATCCGCCCTAGACCAAACATTGTTTGATGCCTCTCAGTTTACTGCTTTCTTAATCGAAAATTCCAGCGTTGCTCTTACAGGTAAGAAAGTTAGTTTAACTCAGAGAGCTCCTAATTAAGGTTCCCATATAACCAGAATAACTGAATATTGAGTTTTACGATCATGATTATGGGTTCTTAACAACTACATTGGGCATAATCGGTCTTGAGCCACGTTCTTTTCGCAGTGGCTAAAGTTTAGCTGAGGTTCAGCTGTTTTTCTATTCTCAGCTTTTGTATCCAGAATGCTGCAGATATTTTTGATGTCTAATATTTTCAAAAACAGAGCAAGGTATTCGCCAACAGCCATACAGTAACAGTCGCTCTTGTTCATGTCCTTCAATCCCATCACAAAGAAGTTAATTTTTGTCAAATCTGTTGGTCAATATCGACATTGCTGGCAAATAATGGCTACCTACGACCTTCTGTGTTGTTTCCGCTATCATAGTGAGAGTATTTTTTTCATTTGATCGCTTACTGTTACTGAGATCGCTTAAATTTCTCAGGGAGAAGCTGAGTAACCCAGTGACCTTCAAGGGTTACATAGTATACCAGCTATCCAAGACTTCAGTAGAAAATTCGATTTTTGGTTATTAATAGGATTTTCGTCTTATACCGGAAATTCAACACCAGCTGCTCATAATTAATCACATATTTGTTTTGTCTGCGGCTGAACTCTGGCAGAAATTTGATCGATAAAAAGCAGTGACTTAGGCTCTTGGATTTTTATTGAACGCAAAAAAAAAAAACAAACAAACAAACAAACAAATAACAAAAACAACAAGATGTTGAAGATCTATTATTATATAGAAAATTAAATTCACTCAGCAGATAAGAGAGACTAGTTGCACAACAGGGAAAATCGAATTAAAATTTAATAAATTAATAATTTCATGAGTAAGTATCGAATCGACTTTGTCGCTGTATCGTCATTGTACTTTGAACAATGAGGTGAAAGGTTTGTAGGAAACTGGGTTTACAGATGTAGCGAACTCGATGTTCAGTGTAGCGAACGGGTATCGATATCTGAAACTAACGAACCCGAAATGTACCGAAATTAAACTGGCTGCTGGGAGGCCGGCGATTTCCCCACCCAAGGTCCCCTCCCTCCTCGATGACGCGGGATTTGCATCAACGGTGACAAATACGTCACTGGGTTCAGGTCGATGATTACTTGAATTGAGTCAGGCTGACGGTGCAACTCTTTAGGTACAGCCCACCGGTTCATGATCCGAAGAATCCTCTCTCAAGCTTAAGATGTGTCGGTATTTTATTTACCTTGGTCTCTGCCTCGGTTACGTTTCATTTCTGGTCATTCCGACCTCTGCTAGTTGTAGCCCACCAGGTAAGATAAAATAACCTCAAATTGATATGTAGAACCCTAGTCGAGGGATTTTTCTAAACTTTTATTTTAGGTTCTCAATAAAAAAAAACCTCAGTGTTAAAAGCAAAAACGTTACACGTGACATACTGACTCAGTTGGTTGCATGATGAGGGTTTTCGTACCTACACAAACGACCGCTGAAATTTCCTTCTCTGAAGTTAGATTTTTAACCAATTGCAATTTTCGATCAGGGAAATTGCGTTAATTACTGAGTAGCAGATCACCCTAGGATACATTCATTTTTGCTAAGCTTGAAGTTATAATAGGAACCGCTTAATTATAATTAATTATAATTGGCTGTTGACCGAATTTTCATTTCTAAGGTTATATTTTAATTTTCGTGTAACATGCGTAAGGACCCGGAAACTTTGTCCCTTTTTGTTCTTGTAAAGTTATTTGGGATATATACATTATACCCTTAAAAATAATTTTGGCTGATGATTACTGCATCGAGTTTTCTGCCCAATATCTTCTAGCATACCTTTACAGTCTCTTGCGTTTCGAGTAAATCAACTGAAATGTTATTAGTTTCCGGGACTCTTGGAGTTAATAATGTAATTAACTTCCTTAGGTACTAAGTGTTGTGAAACAGTTTGTATTCTTGCCATCACTTGCGATCCTTATCAGCCCAAAGAGTGTAAACAAGTTCATGTATGAGTTTCAGCAGGAGTTCTTTTGTTCGGCAGACGTTGTTTTTTCTTGCTGATTCGTAGTGAGGGCTTACTGTAATTTTCAAAACGATCTAAACGAAACGAATAGGAAATTATATTACTTGCGAAATGAACTAAAAAATCTGTAGTTAGTAAAATGGAAAGCTGCAGTTTGCGAAATGAAAATCCCTAATTTACGAAACGAGAATCCGTGCGGTAATATCCTTTGACCAGAAGGATGAATCGGTCAGTGCGTCACTTGCATACGCACCTTAGCATATATTGAATAATATTTACATTTAGACCCCTACCTAATCTTTTTTTATTACATTCCATTTTCGTAGAATGATTTTTTTGTTGTTGTGAAAAAGGGAAATGGCATGACATTACTGCTGTGTTTTCATTCCCGCTGAGGAGGAAAGCGTGATACTTCTGATTCATCGTTAACGTTCAAGTGAATATTTCGCAAAGTACTCCAAGCAGATTTTCCTTTCGCACTTTCCTTATAGTTGTTAGTGGCTGCGAGCTTACGTATGTAAGCCACACTAATTAATACTAATTAACTAATTAACTAATTAACACTAATTAACTTACCGAATCATCCTTCCGGCTGGTGATCATAAGTTTTATGCAATTCTTGTTTTGCAAATTACAGATCTACAGATTTCCATTTTGCAAATTACAGATTTCCTTTTCAAAAATTACAGATTATGAGTTCATTTCATAAGTTACAGATTTAAATTTCGTTTCATTTCGTTTCTCAAACTACACTCAGCCCCCGCTATGAATCAGCAAGAAATAAAACAACGATAATGAAATCATAACTGTTCAAGCAAAGGCTGCATGCGGACGCTGAACGAGAGCTTTGGAATTGTAGAGACTGGAAGTTGTACGTTCGAGTATTAAAATTTTTTGTGCTGGAAATCTAACTCTCACTCATCTGCAATTTCTCCTCCATAATTTGTTTTACTTCCCCAGCTTCCTGCTCTTCATCTTCCTCACTCTTTCTCTCCTCATCGACTGCCCGTATGCGTGGTACCTCTCAAACTTTATCCTCATCATCACCTGCGTTGTCGAGTTACCTCGGTTTATCATCCACCAGACCTACCGATCCGGTAACGTCTTCCCCAGTCTCCACTTCTTCACCTTCATCATTCTCGCCCTCCTCATCGACTGCTGGTGTGTCTGGTACCCCTCAAACTTCGTCCTCATCGTCATCTGCGTCATCCATTTACCTCGGTTTATCATCTACCAGACCTACCGATCCAGTTACGTCTTTCCCAGTCTCCACTTCTTTATCTTCATCAATCTTGCCCTCCCCATCGACTGCCGGTGTGCCCAATACCTCTCAAACTTCATCCTCATCGTCACCTGCATCATCCAATTACCTCAGTTCATCATCTGTTGGACCTACAGTGTCAGCAATGTCTTCCCTGGTTTCCTCCTCTTCATCTTCATCATCTTCTCCAGCTCCACCTTCGTCTTCACCTCCACCTACAAATTCAACTGCTCTCCTAACCAGTATGTGTGTTATCAACCATATTTACCCCTTTAAAAAGAAAAGGAAGGGTTCTCAGCAAATGATAATAGGGACCTTAAGCAGTCAGGACGGCAACGCCAAGGAAGACTTCGATTAAAAAATGAATTTCTACTCTTAGTTAGAATTTAAAAAATGGCTGCATGAACTTACTATTCATACGGCGCCACAGCTCAAATTCAGCATGACGTATAGAAGTAGCGTTGAGTTCCAAATGGAACTTAAATTAATTTGCCGTCGCGGTTTCGGTTCGCAGACGACGCAAATTTTGGCGATTTTACGTTGCTGTTTTGCACAGGACGGCTAAGATATGTACAGAGTTTCAAAACGCACGTACTGAGCTATTGTTCTGCCAATTAGATCTCTTGTTTTTCCACGTTCTCGTTGCCGTCGCCATCGTGGTTGCTTAAGGTCCCTAATGGCGCCAGTGACACTTGTTTTAATCAGCGCAATCTTGTATAACATCATTTCCTTTAATTGTCCCTTTTTAATTGTAATATAATACTGTGCAGTGCAGTTTGTTTGAGTGTCGTGAAGCCAAAACAAAGATTTACCTCTTAATAAGCCATTGAGAACTTAAGGACAACAGGAAAAAAAAAGAGTGACTTCTGCTAGGGAAACCGAGACTGACCAAGCCCAGATAGGTTCTACATCTGATTGGTTGGAAGGTTGGCGCTGGTTTCAAACTAATCACAGCTAGCGTCAAGACAAAAAATGTAATGCAAATCTTTTTTTTCCTTTCTACCCTCAATTGAAAATCGCTCTTGCTCGTAATTAAAAATACTTTAATTATTGATTTTTTTCCAAAGATAATTGATCTTTTAATCTCTAGACTCGAGTAACTCGACCACTGAGCAAGGGAGTGCCCCTGGTATGTCATTTACGCCGTTGCATTTTGCACCTTAAAATTTTGTGTTCAAATGATTGTGAAACGATGATGATGGAAAATCGATTTCAAAGAGATTTGATCCTTCATTCGTAAGATTGTTATTCACACGAGTCCTTTGTCATAGACACCTAGCCGAGGATCTCAATGGGGTGATGGCTTTTACGGCCAAAAGTTAAAATTCTGGCTGCTTTATGGCAAACGGTTAATATCATTCCATCGTTGTCAACATAAATATTTTTTACGGTTAACTTTTTTTACAACAATTTTTACGCCTAATAGGCTAAATTTATGGCCTTTTTACGGCTCTCGGTCAACCTCACTGAGAGTCTCCTTGTCAGTTCGCCCAGTATCAGAGGATCGTCTTGGTTCGTCTTGAGAATTTTTTCTTCCCTACCGACAAAACACCAATAGTTTACGGTATTTTTTCTTTCTGCATTTCTCAAAAGAGCAAAGCTACCAAGAAAACAAGAACTAGTTCGCCTTTAAAAGGCTTTCCCAATAAATTTATTTTCTTAACACCTCAGTTTTTTTCTAACTCTAAAAATAGGTAACGCCACTACTACAGCCCAGCCCGAAAAGAAATCCACTACTATAGTCGGGTTGGTTATCTCCTATTTCGCCATCTTAGTGCTAGTCGCGGGCACATACCACTGGATGTCCCGCCAGAAGAAAACAAAAGTGGCAAAAGGAACTGTGTCCGAGATAGACGCGTCAGCACTGTGTGGATCAGCGGCAACAGCCCTTGGGGAAATTAAAGAAACGGAAGTTGGCATAACTCACCAGACATTTGCTGAAGACTCTGAAAGTCCAGAGAATGCAACCGACCCTGAATCGCGGGAAGCTACAGTTCTGTTTTCTGAGGATACGAAGTTTTAAGTCTTGCACAACTGTTTTAGTTAATTTTCAGCCTCGTTATCTTTATAAATTCTTGTATATTTTACATTATGAATGAATGAATGAATGAATGAACTTTAATAATTACTCCTGTACAGGCTTTTCAGCAACTATTTACAATGGTAGACAATTTACAACCACAAATGAACAACTTCAAATAGGGTAATGAGAATGAAAAAAATATTTAACAATTATTCCACGAGCGCGCGTTGGATATGAGATGATAGATAGCCAACGAGGCGCGTAGCGCCGATTTAGCTATAATCATCTCATATCCAACAAGCGCGAGTGGAATAATTGTTTTATTAAAAACATTAAATTCAATATTAAATTTTACTAAATTTTTTTAGCTCCCTTTTAATTTTAAGCTGACGCGTACGCTTACCATATTTCTAGATTATGGTATATTGGCTCACATACCATAACAGCTAAGTCAATAAAAAGTCTTGAATTGCATTATCCCATGATCCAGTTTTTAATAAATATATATATGTCCAGTGGGTATCGTACAAAGACTATTAATGTGCCCCTCTTAGGGAGTCCTTGAAAGAGTGACCTTACTGAAGGCAAGTTCACTAGGTCACTACTCAGGGAATTTAATAGTGAAACTGCTCTATAGGCAAAGGTTCGTTGACCGTTCGCGGACTTATAATAAGGGATCTGAAGTTTGTTGCTATGCCGCGTGGCTCGATCAAGTATGGTGGTGCGTTTTTGTAACTTGTTACATAGTAGTCGGGTGCTAAATTATTAGCACACTTATAGGCCATAACTGTATCTCTAAGTTGTAATGTTGTAAGTTCTATTGTCTGGCTCACTGACAGCCAGTTAAGTTGGTGCAATAGGGGAGTGACATGATCGTGCTTCCTGGAACCGGTGATGATCTTACAAGCAAAGTTTTGGATCAGTTGCAGTTTCTTTATATTAGTGGAGGATGTACTTGACCACACTGTTGAGCAACAGAACCAGTGATGATCTTACAAGCAAAGTTTTGGATCAGTTGCAGTTTCTTTATATTAGTGGAGGATGTACTTGACCACACTGTTGAGCAACAGAACCGGTGATGATCTTACAAGCAAAGTTTTGGATCAGTTGCAGTTTCTTTATATTAGTGGAGGATGTACTTGACCACACTGTTGAGCAATAGAACATTTTGCTGAATAACAGTGATGAAATAACAAGCCTTAGTGTTTCCTTGTCGAAACTGTTTTTAACTGTGTTGATCTGGACTAGTTTTGATAAACAAGAACAGAGACTAAGTAAGAAATGTGACTATCATAGGTCAGGTGTGAGTCAATGATCACACCCAAGTCTCTTGCTGAGTCAACAGGGGTAAGGAACTTCCCCAGCAATGACACCGAGAAATCATTGGAATGTCTATTTATCGGCTGCCTTGTGCCAATCAGCATAAATTTCGTTTTATTGGGGTTTATTAGCAACTGGTTTTCGCAACACCAAATAGCGACTCTTTGTAAATCCTCCTCGATCTTAATCTTGGCATTGTTAGAGTCAATTGCATTGAAAGATAGCAAGAATTTAGAATCATCGACATAAGACTCAAGATGGCAAAATTGAGGCGCGTATGGTAGATCGTTCGAGTAAATGCAGAAAAGGAGTGGAGAAATTATCGCGCCTTGAGGAACTCCGTGTGTGATCAGTAGCGGATCCGACCGGATGGAGCCGATGCGCACTGATTGGGTACGGCCAGACAAATAGCTCTGGAACCACGTGATGGCAGTGGGTGACACTCCCATGGTAGAGAGTTTCATTATGTTCTCCTTCTTGGTAGAAGTTGGCTCGCAGGCTTTGATTTGTAAGAAAAGCCAAGTTCCTTATGGAAGCAGTATGTTCTAGATACCGACGATAGCTAATTTTCATCACCGAATCTCTAAGGGTTTATTGGCTGCTATTCACTATTTCAAAGAATAGTTCAGCCTTTCGAGAACTCTCTTTGAATGTCACTGGTAAAAGTACATAATTAAATCGAGGACGCCGCCATTTTGATTCTTGTCCTCTGACGAAGAAAAGCCTCGCTCCACTTTTCCCAACTCTAAGTGGTCTTTTTGAAAATTAAGTCTCAAGGAAAGGCATTTTTGACTCAAAATAATTGCGCACTCGAGGCCAAGTTATCATCTAGCTAATCCGAGTTTTGTATGCGTCCTCGGCTTTTTTTTTTTATTACATCTTCCACAGATAATTTGAAAGTCAGCATTTTCATTCTAGATAGTACGACACAAGGTTGGTGTCTCCAAACTTATTTTCGATAGACAATTAGACCAGATTAGCGTGGGCCTTATAAATACAGTTTTGTTTTCAAATTCTTGATCCACGTGGTGTGATTGTTGATGCATTCCAAAACAAACAAACCTATACAAGAAGGGTAAAAAAAAAGAGCAGTCTAGTTAAGAACAAGAGCGGAAGAATAAAATTGGGATGATAGCAACTTTCTTTCCTTGTAACTATAGGTTCAACAGTTCGGTTTTACGGAAGGCTATTGATGTGTTTGTAAAAACCCAACTTTTTAAATACAGTTCTTTTTTTCTATTGTCTTTTGTCATTATTTGGATATATCAACAAAGTTGAAATGGTAAATTGGCCACCGTAACGATTACAAAAGCTGACGTTTCGAGCGTTAGCTCTTTGCCATTATTGTTGTTGTAGTGGTAAATGATAATATATCTTCTAAATCCTATTTGCTGAAAAAGTTTTATTCAGACTCTCCCTAAAAAAAGAAATTAGGAAAATCTTGGTGCCTGCATGTGTGTCTATCCGACTTCCTTGTGGAATATAGATTTTAAGATGGCAGTACCGAGCATAGGTCAGCCGGATGATCCGTTTATTGGCGATTCTCTTTTTACTCATACAACTCGTTTTCATTTCTAATTTTGAGGAACAATTTCTTTCAGTTAGGAACCGGACGCTCGGAAGCTCGGACGCTTTAATATAATCAACATCCTTTAAATTATCAGAGAAAATTCGGTAAGTTTCAGTTGTACTTGATATTTCCTATCTCATTCAAAATTGATTTCAGAAGAGCTATTTTTCTCTTGACAAGCAACGTTTTCAATAGAATTTAGGAGTTAGATTTTCAGACACTTTTCACGAACTAACACATGACATTTAAATGCATTGAGACTCTCTTTCAATTGTCCGCCCATGCCATAAAAGGCAGACAATGCAAACAAAAGCTATTAAGAGTCTCAGCCTTCCGAAGGAAACTTTGAAAGAAATCCCTCACGTGCTTTTTGTTCATGTATTCGTTAAGCACATCTATCAAAACATTCTGAAATATTGCTAGCAGATAACATTTCAGTCTTTACCGCCCACGTGTTAGAACCCCTTTACCAAAATTATCAAGTAAACAGTTCAATCTCAGCTTGATTTTTTTTTTAATTAATATAAAGAACATTTCAATCATGTTATAACAGGAATATATCGAGGCCATAGATGTGGGTTAAACAGAACTTCTTACCAATAACAGACAACAGTTTTGTTTTTCACTCGGGTAAAACAAAACAGTTCCAACACATATTCCTAACGAAAATACGCCCTTGAAAATAAAGCAATTTACATAAAAGTAGTGCTTTGTTTGGTAAGTTTTTCACGACCTGGTAATTGTTAAATTTGCTTTCATGTGATATGAACAAAAAGCAAAATTTTCATTTTGACTTTGTTTTTGAGGAAATTGCCGAGTCTGGCTAATATTGACTACGTCATATTAAATCTCTCTCTATATAGATATTAGAATAAAATCGGGAAATGCATATTCGAGTTTTACCCATGCACATAATTTGCTTTGTACTACCGCCACTTAGTATCTCGTGTATTAAGACCTCGACGAATTTATCATCTTCCAACATCTCAGAGGATCGACAAAGCTTCTCTATTCTACCTACCTGAAAATAATATTGTGAGCTGGCAATTAATCATCTATTGTAGTTGGTAAATAACCCCCTATTTGTTTTGACAAATATTCCTTTGATTGTTAGGAGTTATCCAATCACAAGAAAAACAATAGTAGCCTTTTATAAATACGATGTTCAAATGTTCACTTTAAAAGCGAAAGAAGGACATCAAGTTTTCATTTAGGACGGGGAAGAACAAAGCAAACATTCAGGTAAGAATCATAGCCTAAAGAATTTAAAAAACTTCAGATTAACTATAGTTTTTGGTAGAAATCCTTACGGAGAACAAACTGCTCTTTGACTGAATAACGAGAAGTTCCAGAACTAGCAGACTTCTGCTTAAAAGTAACGTTTAATATTAGACGCCAAAACTGAATGTCTTTTCATAACGTAACGCTTCAACTCTTAGTATTACTTGCTTAGTGCAAAACTTTTCTCCTTTTCTGCCTTTTCTTCCTTTTCTGCCTTTCTCCTTTTCTGCCTTTAAAAGCACACACAACCCACAATTCCTCTATTCGCTCCGACGAAGAGCTAACGCTCGAAACGTCAGCTTTTATAACCGTAACGGTGGCCAATTTATCATTTCAACGTTGTTGATATATTCAAATTATTTCGTTACCCCCACCGACGCAGCGCCAAACAGAAACTATCAGAAACTATCAGCCTTTCTCGTTACAGTCTTAAATCATGCCTGGATCAAGGTGCAAATACGACTTTTTGTAGAAGTCCTTATGGAGAACCAACTGGTCTTTGAAAATTAGGAGGACAGCCGGAACTTGCAGACTTCTACTTTTAGCTTGCAATATTAGACGACAAACCTAAATTCTCTTTCCCCTCAAACTTAAAACTTTGCCCTTTAACTCTTAATAGTATGTCTTCGGTATAAAAACTATCCTGAAAGTTTAAAGGCACGTTTAAATCAAGGTCTAAATGGACTGGACTATTCCTTTTCAAGATGTGGAAATTAGCTCAGTTTAGATCTACGAATTAAAATTTAAAAAAACTCCGGGTAAAGCACGCTGGTTTTTTTTTTTTTTTTTATTCGGATAAGGTAGCATCTACTTTGTGTAACGGGAGCTTTCGAAGAGATCAGTACTTTCTGATAATGTTTCAATTCGAAAATTTTTATTTAGTCCAGTAACTAAGGAGATTGAACAAATATTTAAAGTGAAAGCTTTAACAGTTGGAATCTAAACATTCAGATTCTTTCATCCACTCTGACTAGCTGTTAGATGTAGGTTAATGGAAAACTCAGGTTCTTGGCGTTCAGGTGCTTTTGATTGGTTGATGCAAAGAGGATGGTAAAAAAAAAAGGCGAGGGTGAAATATCAAGAGATACAATTCTCGCGGTCCTCTTCAAATTATTAAGGTATTTCAGTTCAGGAAAGTACTTTTTAGATAAGAATAGCAAGCCGGGTGTCACACAAATGTTCTTCCGTGTTCCAACCGATCCAATGAAATAGTTGTTGTTCTCACTTTATCATTTTTGTTATTGTTTTGTTTTGCTTTTACCGTCTTTTGTCTGTTGAATCGATTTATTATCATAAGGCCATTCAAATTATGCATTGTACATTTCTACTACATATACATAAGCTGGAACGATCACCTTCGCCGTGACGTGAGAAGGACTGCTGTAAGTAATATTAAGCGGCACAGTATAAAAAGCAGTCACCCTGTGTTAAGCGGTCAACTTTGCGGTCGTGGTCACCCTTTTCTGAGACCCAACGGCCTGATCGTAGTTTCTCCACCTGTATTGAACGATCACTTAGAGCGGACCCACTCAAATAAAATTGGGAATAATCTTACAAGTAAAATCTAATCCATGTTTATTTCCCGAAATCAATGCTAGTAGAATTTTTGAGCGAGCTTTTGTTCAATAACTGGTAAGTTATGGCACAAAATGGCGTTTTCATCTTGTTTTATGATATCCCCTTCATTTGGAACCTGCATTTAGCGTTCACCATTCCTTGCCGGTGACCGCTTTATAGAGGTTAATTCCACTGAAGTGGCTAACGTTTCGATAACAATAGCAGAAGGCTTCATCACTATTGAGTATAAATGTAAACACTTTTTCGCACTTAACAGAATACCATTTAGTTCTTAGTTGACATTATTTTATGATGGTATTTCAAAACAAAATCAACTATACTTGAACTTCAAATGACATCGTGGAAAACTCTCCTTTTCATAGAGAAGATTCTCTCCTCTCAGCATTGGACGTCAGTCCTCAGTCAAGACGTCTTTTGATTGGAAAATCTTCTTGTTGGACAAATTTGAAAAGCAGTTGCACCATGAACACGTTTCGATTTTTCCTACGCCCGAAACGCTATGAAACACGATGTTGTCGTCCTTTCTTGTTCGGTTTGTCAACTCGAAGTCTTAGATCAGTAGCTCAGGTACACTTTAAATCATTTTTAACGTAATGACGGTGTGAAAATTTAAATTTGTATATTCTATGATAATGTCTACCTTTAACAATAGGGATATATTGTTCACGTGAAGACAAATACTCCTTCTTCAAAAGAAAAAAAAACTTTGGCGAGTGACTTCAAAAAAGCTTAAAAAGATTTTAACCTCTTTCGCATTGAAAAATCCAATTGATGTTAATTCCAGATAAATTTGTTTATTTTAGCCAACCAGCTACTAAACGCACATAAAATTTAATTTGACTTATTGAAAAATGAGGTTATTACCAACAGGACAACGTCTAGTATTCATGTTCTAAAGTGCCAGACTTACGACATTGTCATAATTTGATTAAAAGTGGGATAAAAGCTTAAGTACAGTGTAAATAATTTAGCACTTTTCTACTGTAAAGAAGCGGCTGATATTATCCATTTTTTTCAAGATGTGTGATTAATTTGTAATTTGTTAATATTTTCAAGAAAGGCATTCATAGTAATTAATGAAGTAAGAAGCAAAACTTTCACGAATTTCAACATAAAAAAACGATTTTTCTTAATTAAAGACTTAATTGATTTTCGACCTAGCACGTAGTCTTTTCGTCTCTATAGAGTCTCTATGACCATTTACTCTCTTGGGAAGAATTTCTGTTTCAAAACGTTTAAATACCTAATCTGAAAGGCTCATTTGATTTCCAGTTCCTAATCTTCGCACACGGAGCTGTATACACAGGTAAAGTAAGGCTAGGAGTGATACCAAAGAAGCACCCATTACTCATGACTTTACTTTTATTTTACTCTAAAACGTTAGTTTACGATAGGTGTCTATTAAATTTAAAAGTTTCAAAATCACATTTAGAGAGGTTTGTAAATGGCTTTTGGTGGTTGGTAATAATGATTTTTGCTTTACTAATTGCTTATTTTGATAGCCTTATATATTCGCTCGAAGCTAAGCAAGGTGTTTTAACGAAATACACTTGTAAAGAGGAATTGGAACAGAATTATATTGAGGCGAGAAATTCAAAATAACGATATTCTCTGCTGGTTTTATGACACTTATTTGTGTAAATTACAGGAGGGAAAAGACCCGTTTACAAGCACTCAGGGTGATGCAAGCCCGATGGAGGCTTCTTTTTACCTGATCGTAAAACATAATGAACGCGAGTGAAACAATTGTCGGAGCGCGTTTTGCAATCGTAAATTAAATCGGCGATAAAGATATCAAATTGAGGTGTTGCATGAAAAGCCTCTCAGTTTCCAAAATACTGCTCCAAAAGCGAAAAAACATTAAAAGAAAAGATGTCGAAAAGTGTCCAAGAAACACAGACATAGCGCTCTCCAGAAGTATTGTATGCTACTTGTTGGTGAATGAATTAATTCCCCCAAAATCTTAATTTTCTTAAAGCAAAAGAGTCGACTCAGAGCTTCTCCAAAAAGCAAGAAAAGTGATGAACGTAAGTAAAACCCTGATTTTGCTTTTCAAACTGCCAAGTACCAAGTTCTTGAAGCTAAACAATTAATATTTCGTAAATGGGTCACCCTTTTTAATCTTTTCCGTCAGAGTAGAATCCATTGCTGATTAAAAGAGCCGTGGCACACATGTTTTGATATTGACTTGGTGATATGACTTACAATAGATTTCAATTCAACAGCACCTGGGGTGGCTTAGAAACCTTTATGGTCTTTTTGTAATTCTTCGATGGATGGGTCGATTCTTCCCCAAATTTTCGTAGATTTCCTTTAAAATGTCATAAAGAGAACGCACATTTATAACTCAGTTAACAAGTTGTAACCATTGTTTTTAACAATATTTTCAGCACCGATCATGGTTCTTGCGAAAAGGCCTCAACTTTGGCGTCGCGTGTCTAGCTGCGTACCAACGGCCTAATTTTTATTAAATCGATTTTAGATCACTGCATCAAAGTTTTAAACTTTAAAATGCTAAGGAGTAGGTTGTGACAAAAGTTAACTATCTCTATCCACAGGTGATTTTACTGGTTAGCGTTGTTTTGATGACAATATGCTTAGTGAATGGCACACCTTTCAAGGTTTGTAAACTATATTTGTAGTGATTTTTCCAATGTCAATGAGCGCAACTAATCAGAATTAATTGTGGCAGCTTTGAATGGCATTGCATATCTACAGAAATTTTAGCCCAAAAAATGAAAGCTCTTAACTCTTTTGGAAACTTTTTTATCTTCATCCCTGTCTATTTCTGTGGTCCTCCACTGTACCCGTTTAAACCCACAATCCTTTGTTAGTCTGTCAATCTGGCCGCGCCCGCCACCTTTATTTTCCTCACTCAGCAGTCATTATTTAAATGTCCAAATACATCATTTCCTTCGCGCCAACGAACTGAAGCCCACTCAAATATATCTTATTAAGCAGTTTCAACAGTAAAGTCAAGAGAGTACCGTTCAAAAAGTGAACTGACAATTTCTTGTTTTCAGGGACCGTGGGACTTTGACGACCTGGCTCGGTACAACAGAGCAGGTACAATCATCAGCCTCTAATGTTTTTAGCATTTCCTCATTTAACTTCAATTTTTTGTTACATTCTCTTAGAACTGCAACTCTTTTCTAGTTTCTGTCTATGGACTATCACCATCTTTAAAAGTCTTAAATCAGTTGTTTTTTTTTTTCAACCATATATTAGTTCCTTCGAATTACGAACCTGTGGGTTGTTTCAGTTCTGGGAAACTGAAAAAGGCGAAAGTATTTGGCAAGAAGGGGTACAAGAAGATTAAGGCCGGAGCAGAGAAACTTATTGACCAGTGCAGTGAGAGCCAGGACTATGCAATCATCGGAATCCAGAAGATAAAGAAAAACATTTTGTGTTTAAATGGAGACTTAGAAAAATGGGATCCAAATAATTTTAAAATGCAGAACGAAAGCAAATGTCCAGGTGGAGCCGGATCGAAGAAGACAATCTCCATTTACAAAAAAAGCGTTAATCCAGGTAGAGGAAAATTAGGAAGCGATCCGGGTTTTCCAAACGTTTGATTTTCGCTAAAATGTATAGGTGATACCCAACCGACACGCAAACTGAATTGATTGTCCTTGTAGGTTGAGAATTTTTGCCTCAATGAAAAAAAATTGCTTTTTATCAGTTACAATATGTTGCCTCATTTTTCTCCATAATCTTGCCTGGAAAACTCTCCCTTGCATCCGTGGCTTTTCTGCTGCCTTAGCTGGGCCTGCGGTAGATACTGACTCAGAGTGAAATTCTGCGACTCACGGATTTTTCTGACCTCCATAACTGACCCTTTTTGAAAATCTGATCATTAATAAAACCCAAGAGAGTTTTAGGGGAGCAAGCAATTACACTTGAAGTTAATTTCCAGACAGTGGCTCGAAATTCCCTTCTGATAAAAGAACAAACCCTTTTCGACACCCTGGTTGTCCCTCTCAATCCTGGAAATTCTGGCTTTCGACATGGCTTATCTCAGCAGTAAGCGCGCAGGTCGCCTGTCACATTTAAACCGAACTGTAATGGCTTAGCTCACCTCAGAATCTTCTGTGTAGCATCAGAACGCAGAATCCTCCCGGGGACTCAGAATTTTTCCCTAGTCCCATTCTTAAAACAAGACGAAGAAACAACTTACTTTAATCCTACTTATGTTCTGTAATGTCTTTGTAGGGATTATATCCGATGGGAAGTGTAGATATGGCGACAAAGTATTCAATGATGGAGAAGAAGCTCCAATATATCACAAGACGGACGATTATTGTGAATTGTGTGAGTGCATAAAAGGAAACCTGACTGACTGCATGCATATCAAATGTGACACTGGATTGTTGGGCTGTAAAGAAATTGTTTATCCAAAAGAACCAGGGGAGTGTTGTCCGAAATGCAAAGCGGAACCTTCTAGGAGGAGTAAGTAGAATTCTTATTCCACTTTCATTGGGTAACTCTGAAAATTACAATGACAAGGGTAAATATGATCGTAGTAAGCACACTATGATGATAAGATCTAAACTCCGTGTTGGTAAGGCTCTGAGGATCGAAATAGTAGAGAAGTTAAGTGGTCTTAAATCTCCCAAGACCAAAACTGTTATGAGCCAATGCCTTTCATAATAAGCCGCTGGAAAGGATTGGAACAACCTCTCTTTTTAAATTCTTAAATGACTTAGGATTTAGATAAGAGTCTAGACAAATGATAGAGACACTGCACAGTGCACTGGACTCCGGGTCGAGGGATCTGGGTTCTAGCCGCTGGCCGGGGACATTGTGTTGTGTTCTTAGGCAAAACACTTTACTCCCACAGTGCCTCTCTTCGCCCAGGAGTAGAAATGGGTACTAGTGAATTTTCAAGGAATCCTTATAAAATGCTAGGGGGGGAACCTTGCGGTTAACTAGCATCCCGTCCAGGGGAGGGATGGGAGTAGTAATACTCTTAGTGGCTTCATGATGCACGGACTGAACCTGGATGAACTCCGACTGAGTGAGCCGATAGACTCGAGTACACATTTTGCCTTACCGTTACAAATTACTAAATGTAGTATGTAGAGTCTCTCTTATATATTTTTTAAACCTTATTTCTCATCGCCATTTTTTGACCTATATCTTTTATATACTGATCGCCGGTTTTCTACCAACGTCGGTTCCCTATAAGGATCCTGCCATCGGTCTTTTCAGTCTAACTAGAGCATTTATTTTTCCTATTTACCTACTAATTAGGATATCATTATTATCATAATTACTCTCGTTATTATCTATGAAGATAACAATGAAATCACAACAATAGCTTTACGTTAGTGGCATAAAGTCCCACTGGCAAAACGGAGATCTGTAGTTTAATTTCTAAGCTAGTGATGGATTAATTTAAATTCAAATTATATAAGTATATATAAGATATATATACTTATATATATACTTATATATATATATATATATATATATATATATATAAACGTAAAAAACCATATCCTTGAATCGGAGAGTGCTCTACAATCATGGAGCTTTGTAAACAATTATTTAGGAAAATAAAAATTAAAACTTTGCACTAGAACTTCGCACTACAGATCTGTTTCGAAAGGGTTAAAAGTCCTCTCTCGTCAGGTGGGTAAGATACTAGTTGACTAACGATCCTTTTTTAAGTAGGTGGTTTGAGCATGTCTTATCAAATATTTAGTTGAGTGCCGGCACGCACTCGCCAGTTCGTTCCTTTTAGGGCACCCTAAACAAAAGGGTGAAGCACGAGAAGATAAAATTCGTATCCCCAAGCGGCCATGTAATGTTCTGTTTATTAAATAGATACCGATGAAATTTCCTCATAAAAGACAACTTTTTTTTATTCATTTTCGAAACAGCAATTGGGTAATTATGTTGGTAACCATGGCCATACGAATATCCTCACACGTGAAAGATAAAAATAGTATCTTCACTGCGCGCGGTGAAGATATTTTTTAGTAAAAGGAGAAATCCTGGTATTTCATCAGTATCTATATAATAAATAAATAAATATATATATATACGATTATTTAGGAAAATAAAAATTAAACCTTGGTACCAAGTTTTAATTTTTATTTTCCTAAATAATCGTTTACAAAGCTCCGTATGATTGTAGAGCACTCTCCGATTCAAGGATAAGGTTTTTTACATTTTTACATTTATATATATATATACATTAGTTGAAGAATCAAAGAGGACGCATCGATTCTCTGTTACTCTGAGTTTCGCGCCGAAGCGCTCGTCAGACAGAGCGCAGACAAGCGCTCGTCAGACAGATTCTGTCTGACGAGCGCTTCGGCGCGAAACTCAGAGTAACAGAGAATCGATGCGCCCTCTTTGATTCTTCAACTAATGTATACCCAGCTCTGCTAACGCAGCATTGAGCACTTTATGCCAAGGTAGGCTCTACCCTCACATTTATATATATTGCTAAGCTATGTATTTATATATTGCTAAGCTAAAAAGAGTGCTCGACTTACGGAGCGTTAGTAATAAATGATAGTGAGTTGAAAGATTTAAAATCCATTATATTATAGTAATGTTCTGTCACGATGTAATTCGATTACGTTACAGAACTGTAATGTAATCGATTTTAAACCTTTTCAACTTACTATTATTTATTATTTATTATTTATTTATTACAGATAGATAGATTATAGCAAAAGCTTCAAGTGTCTACAACAAGATTCAAACTGGTTCAAATTTGCAAAATAAGTCAACGAGTGAGTTTAAATATTCTGACTAGTGACATCCAAAAGATAAATAATTTGATGCTGTTCCGCTAAACTCAATGATAATTTTGAAAGTAACTATGCCGTCTGCAATTTTGTGATTTCAGAGTGCGATGGCAAGCAATCTTGGTTGAGTTACGAAGATGACAAGTGTTTGTTTTGCGAGTGCCATGGGCAAGTTTCCGCGACCTGTCGCGTTGTCAAACCTATGTGCCCAGCTGTAAGTTGCAATGAGCCGGTAATCCCGGACGGAACGTGCTGTCCATATTGCGGTATTTACCATATTCCTGTCCATCATAAGACTGCACATGATAATAATAATAATAATCGCTTTTTCTTTCTGCCTGGGGTTTGGGAATTTAGTTACAATTGTAGTGTCACAATGACGATATCAATCCATAATACTTTTAGATAGAGAAAGGAAATAGAAACCAGGTGCAACAGTGGTGAACGAAGGAAATATTGAAACTGACATGGTAAAAATTGTATGGCTGACAGTAAGGAGAATTGCTGATGAGATCTTAGGAGTGAAAGAGTCAAGGAACACGGTTGATGAATGCAGTTTCATCTTTCATGTCCATTTCTTCCAGAATCTCCAAAGCATATATCACACTACCGATCATCTTCACCTGTTGGTAAAACGGACAATGACACATGAAGCTGTTTTATTTTTCATTGATCAATAAATTTCTTTCTTGTCTTGACAGAACCACAAACAACTCCTCCGCCAGTGTTTACAATCAAGCCAACGGAGGAGAGACCAGAGCCAACCTTCCCTTTTCCTTTCTGATGCGAAATAAGAGGTAAAGACGATAAACTCATAAACCGTTGCTAAGCAGCTAAGTTCGTAATCAGGAATTGTTCGAATAATCAGGAATAAGTTCGTAATCAGGAATCAGGAATTGCATACGTCATTGTTCTCGTCTAGCCTTTGTTCTTTTTCTTTCTTTTTCTAAGCTTCTTCATCTTCTTGATCGTCTTCTTTCCTTCTCTAATCTTCTAGTGAGCATCGTAGTTGATCCTATTTTGCCTTTCCTCGCCATCTACTCCTTCTATTTGACCTCTTTATTTTACCATTAATTTTTCTGACCTTTTTTTATTTTGTTTTTGTTTTCGTGATTCTGTTTGGTGCTACAATTTGAATTGCCAAAAACCCAAAGAATATATTCCTTCTGAAGTGATAAGCGTGAATTTTTAATCATTTGTCTTTGAAAACCAGCTACACAGGATTTAACCAACTTTTTTGTAACTCATTTTCAGGTGCAGATGATCCACGGGAATTACTATCTTATAGAGGCTCCTCACCCTACGTTAACTATTGTATTCTGCAAATGTTATATTCTTTTATAGAAGTTACAACCAGAAAAAAATAAAAACGTTAAAACTCAAGGATTTGGTTTATTTTATTGACTGTGTTGTTTGATCTGGTGAGCTCCACACATGTATTTGTTTTTACATCTGATTCAGTTTTCTTTGACAACATTATTGCAACTAGATCTAGGTGAGCCTTGGAATCGTAGAAATATTGATCGTTTCTAAAGTTAAGAACAGACCGATTATCACTGATTATTCAAGCTAAATCATCACTGCATATTTGTCAGGACTCACTCTTGGGATAGTGGTGCCTTTTACTAACCAACTATATGAAAAAAAAAAAAAAAGCCACACGTTTTAAATGTGGCTACGTCGCTTGGGAAACGCGAGTCGTGAGCCCATTCCACAGGAAAGGCCTTGATGTGAAAGCGGTGGATTCTAGAAATGTCCGTTGTATGGTTTTAATCGCCAAGGGTTTGTGTAGTGTCACAATGACGATATCAATCCATAATACTTTTAGATAGAGAAAGGAAATAGAAACCAGGTGCAACAGTGGTGAACGAAGGAAATATTGAAACTGACATGGTAAAAATTGTATGGCTGACAGTAAGGAGAATTGCTTATGAGATCTTAGGAGTGAAAGAGTCAAGGAACACGGTTGATGAATGCAGTTTCATCTTTCATGTCCAGTTCTTCCAGAATCTCCAAAGCATATATCACACTACCGATCATTTTCACCTGTTGGTAAAGCGGACAATGACACATGAAGCTGTTTTATTTTTCATTGATCAATAAATTTCTTTCTTGTCTTGACAGAACCACAAACAACTCCTCCGCCAGTGTTTACAATCAAGCCAACGGAGGAGAGACCAGAGCCAACCTTCCCTTTTCCTTTCTGATGCGAAATAAGAGGTAAAGACGATAAACTCATAAACCGTTGCTAAGCAGCTAAGTTCGTAATCAGGAATTGTTCGAATAATCAGGAATAAGTTCGTAATCAGGAATCAGGAATTGCATACGTCATTGTTCTCGTCTAGCCTTTGTTCTTTTTCTTTCTTTTTCTAAGCTTCTTCATCTTCTTGATCGTCTTCTTTCCTTCTCTAATCTTCTAGTGAGCATCGTAGTTGATCCTATTTTGCCTTTCCTCGCCATCTACTCCTTCTATTTGACCTCTTTATTTTACCATTAATTTTTCTGACCTTTTTTTATTTTGTTTTTGTTTTCGTGATTCTGTTTGGTGCTACAACTTGAATTGCCAAAAACCCAAAGAATATATTCCTTCTGAAGTGATAAGCGTGAATTTTTAATCATTTGTCTTTGAAAACCAGCTACACAGGATTTAACCAACTTTTTTGTAACTCATTTTCAGGTGCAGATGATCCACGGGAATTACTGTCTTATAGAGGCTCCTCACCCTACGTTAACTATTGTATTCTGCAAATGTTATGTTCTTTTATAGTAGTTACAACCAGAAAAAAATTAAAAACGTTAAAACTCAAGGATTTGGTTTATTTTATTGACTGTGTTGTTTGATCTGGTGAGCTCCACACATGTATTTGTTTTTACATCTGATTCAGTTTTCTTTGACAACATTATTGCAACTAGATCTAGGTGAGCCTTGGAATCGTAGAAATATTGATCGTTTCTAAAGTTAAGAACAGACCGATTATCACTGATTATTCAAGCTAAATCATCACTGCATATTTGTCAGGACTCACTCTTGGGATAGTGGTGCCTTTTACTAACCAACTATATGAAAAAAAAAGCCACACGTTTTAAAATGTGGCTACGTCGCTTGGGAAACGCGAGTCGTGAGCCCATTCAACAGGAAAGGCCTTGATGTGAAAGCGGTGGATTCTAGAAATGTCAGTTGTATGGTTTTAATCGCCTCTGGATGGTAGCTTTTATCTGCACTGACTCTCCCTTTCAGGCAGGTAATATAAATTGGTGCGGGTGTTGAGTGAATTTCTTCTTGTACCATTACGTGACAGATGGCTTTAATTTTGCAATCATTTTAGAGGAAACTATGGGCAATTGTTTACCTCGGGGTACCGTAATTACTTACGAAAGAATGATGCTGATAATTAATTCAAGTTGTCATTGTATTATCGAAGACACTGCTGGAAGTAAAGTGCCCTGGAAATAATGCATTATACTTTCATTTCTTTTGGATTGAATTTCAATGATGATTTATCACTCTTACAATTAAACAAGCTAATTCAATATTGCACATTTGTCATATTTCACTGTGGTTGTTATCTATGTGGGATCTCCCATCGACAAGCAAAGCGCTGAGGAAAAAGAACACAAACTTTGACAGAACCGCCTGATAAATCTCCTTCAAGGCGTGAAGTGTACAAAACTTGAAAAAAATTTGTCTTTAGGCTCGCTCAATGAATTCTTTAGAACTGAACAGTCACCTTTCATAGCTAAAGGCAAAGCAGGTGGCTCAAAACTATCACAATCTATCGTAACCTGTTTGCACAGCGCAGACAGGAAAAAAGCGCGTCCTTGTCTTATTTTCATTCAATTCAATAACCTCAAAACTAGTGCCGCATGAATTGGAATAAAAAACCAAACACTATAAACTAAAGAACAAAGAAATATATAATCTGTACCACGTCGTTAAACAAAAGCTTTTAATCATGATAATCAGCCAAGCTTTAAACCAATTTAAGTTTGCATATTTATGGTGTCGTGGCTTAGACTATTGTTATAAAAAGACAATCTGCGAAAATATTACATTACTTAGTTGTTACAGAGCGTAGCGGATCTGTTTCCACAAGTTCACCATTTAAGGTAAGTTCAGTTTCTCTTGAAATTATAACCAAAAATTTTCCAATAGGATTCATCTCAGGATATCCTTTCAAAAAGATATTCCCCTTTCAACTAATGTAATTCTAAGGTTTGCCGGCCATTCGCCTCAGACTCAAACATGGAAGGTTTCTTCCTCAAAGCACTTTGCAAAACTGCACTCCTATACAATCCAGAAAATCCTATACAATCCAGAAAACAACGTCTACGATTTTCTACCGCCCCTCTCCTCCCTACAATGTTGATAATTGTCAATGCGTCTATGCCATCTTGCAGACCAACATTTAGAGGGGCAGGGGTTGCAGTCAGCGGGTGTCCCGGCTAATGTGTCTGGAAGTGTAGTTCGCATGATATAACAATCTAGCCTGCGAACCAATCTACCAGCAGTTAAAGTAAACTGTTTTGTTCCCTAAAACGAATCTGAAGAGGCAAATTTTCTAAATTTTGTCATCAAATCTACCCATTATATAAACCAAACTCTGAAGAACTGAGTTTGTAAAAAAAAGTATCCCAGAGTTTTCTAAGCAAGGGGCACAATGACCAAAGTTTAATTAGTTTCTTAGAAGGATGGACCTAAACAGCACTTTACAACTTTTTTCTTTGGCATGTTTTGCCTGTGCAAATTTAGCGACTTTCAGATTTTTACAGACAATGAAGTAAGCCAACCGTGGCTAAAAGCAACTGAAAATCATAAATGCAATATTCTTATAATTAAAAGACGAATTTAGAACCTCTGGTTACCTCCAGAAATTCCTCAAATGTCAGGGACCACCTAAACATGCAAGTGTCAGTTAAAAGTCCTAACGCATTTAGCACAGTACAATCCTATCGAGATCTTTCGACGTAGCGCAACATAATGCTACAACCAAGTTAAATGTTTCTTCGGAAGATTCTTGAATTCAACATTGTTTATCTATCTTTAAAAGCTTTAACCCCATCCAAGTACAATAGTGCAATACGGAAATCCCATGATCTATTTAAGCATTCGTCAGTAACCAATTAAGAACAACTCTTTTTGTAGAGCAAGAACAATGCTTGATATTTGCTTGGTTTCACACACCATTTCCATCTAGTGATGACTGTCGCGTCTGCCCAATAGTATTACCAGTTTGTAAATATTCAGCCTAGAGACATTTTTAAATCGGTACGATCAAGTGAAAATATCCTGAGTGATGACAACGACAATGAAAATAACATTTTCTTTTGGATTATAAAGGTTAAGCGTTAATCACTTCAAATTTTGAGAAATTTCTCTTCGTATCATCTTCCTTGATGTCAGATCACTTCCTTTAAAAACTCGCTTTCAAGGCGATGAAGTAGAAATCTCTACCGCCCGGTGAATTCTTTATTACGCGCTATCCTAAAACTCGCTTTTAAGGCGATGAAGTAGAAATCTCTACCGCCCAGTGAATTCTTTATTACGTGCTATCCTAACCAAAAATGATGTAGACTAGTAAACGTGTTCACACTTTTTCCCTTCCACAGATGCTTTTTTTATTGTGCGTCTTACTTTTTGAGGCATGTGCTGTGTCAGGCAACCCAATGAAAAACCACGGTATGGGACATGACTCCATTCAGGTAATATACAACTTTTGTCCGCTATAACTTCTGTCTTGTCTGTGGATGACTGCGTTGTCTCTTTTCCCGATAATTCTCAATCATATCTTAGCAAATTAAAACCAGGTACCTAAAAAGTACTATTAACAAAGCCAATACAGTCTAAGCTCACTGAAGAGGGAGAGGGGGATAGCCTCCTGGTGACAAAATAGTCATTTCCCCGCTTAAATATTGGCTCTCTTGCTTTCTTCATAGCTGGGAATTGCTTTTTTATTTCAGGAAAGTCCAGATCAAGAGAGCCAGGATGATTCCTCCATGATACTAGCACGATATGTCCGTGGTAAGTTCAAAACGTCTAAAGAACTTATGAAGTTCACTCTTAAGTCTCGTACCCTAATTAAGGTATTTCACTTAACAAAGACAGTAAATCGCAAAGCTCGGGAAATGGCCACATTGTTGTGTGTTGCTCTGGACGAAAATATGCCGTCCAGAGCAGACCAACCACAACTTTCTCGTAATTGTGGCGATAGTAACCCCATGCAGATAGATAAAAGTACGAATTCGCGGGATTGGAGTACAGGCAAGGTGAAATACAGAAGTTTCTCGCTTCAAGAAAAATTTTGAGCCAATGACAGTGTTTGTTAACGTTCGTCCATTGTTATTGATGATTACCGATTTCATAGCTTATGCATGTGGCTGATCAGTCCGATGTGGGCTTAGGAGACTGTGGTACACGTTGAACACTGATGATCAGCTATTATTGGGGTTGGGAGATTGGCTATGGACATTCTCAGCATGTCTTCTTCATCGACCTCAGCAATCCTTTGTCGCTCATTCTAATTGTCATTCTTTTACGTAATGTTTTAGGAGGATCCAAAACATGCACATACAGAAACAAGGAATACAAACCGGGCACAAAAGTTGACATAAATGTGGCTCCGGATTATGCACGATGTGATCAATGTACTTGTAGCAAGAAAGGAAAATTCCGCAAATGCACCAAATTGTACGATTGTGAAGTGGGTTCTCTGCAGTGCAAGGCTGAGGATTACGAATGGCCTCCTGATAGCTGCTGTCCTGAGTGCAAACGAAAAAGTGAGTCACTTATTTGTCAAAGTGTTCTCATTCAGCATCATCATCTCTCCACTGTTCCTTGACTTTATTTTGTATCAGTGAGCAGTGTTGTTGGTTTTTTTTGCTACTGGTTTCCATCAACTGCACGTTTCTCGTATGTATTTTTTTTCATGAACTTTCTGTTACACGATCTTCGGTTTCTGTTGTTCTGCTGACTTGCCGTTGGTTCCTTGAACGATTCTGTTGTAAATTTGTACCGAGGCCAACTACTTCAACTCATATAGCAAATTATTCCGTAGCTCAAGACAAAGACCATTATAAGTTGGACAGAATGGTTACTTGCAATCAGAATGAAAGAATGATAAAAAATGTAATGAAATCAACCTGCATCATTTGCAATTTCTTATTTTTTTTGCATCTCTGTTACCTTATATAGCCCTTCCCGGCGTAACGACACTACGGACAAGCTTGCCGTCATTTAGCTGCTTTTCGTTCAATATCTAAATCAGTTTTCTTTGTTAATTGCACGTCTATTATCCTCAGAGGCCATTGCATTTTATCACTCCAGTGTGGCATAGATGTGAACTATGAGACAACGAAGCCTTTATTCTGATTCGCTCAAAACAAACCAATCGTTTCTTGGCATTAAAGAATAAAGTTATTGATTAACAGGTTGCACCGACGACAGAAAGGTTGGGGAAAAATGGCAGAGGATAAAAAGTAAGACAGGGCCGAATGAAGGCATCTGTTCCCTTTGCGAATGTTTAGCAGACGGAAAAGAGTTCTGCAATGACAACCGTTTCATTTGCTTCGACATACCAGGGTGCCTGGAGACTGAGATGAAACCGGACTTCTGCTGTCCACAGTGCAGTAAGTACCACCAATTGAAAGAGTTAATGATAAAAATAAATGCCGCATGAATAGAGGGAAATAGAGAGGAAAAAAGAGGTCTTACCGCAAAAGCATTGGAATAATCACTACATAGAGCACAGGAATTTACTAAATAATAAAAGGCGTACTTTTTGATGGAGGCGAGAAAATGGTCTATTTTAACACATTTGACAAAAATTCAATTTGTTATCACATGACTGGTACCCACTAACTCTATATACTAAGTAAAGTAAATTCATCACGAAGCCATCACCCAAACTAGCGCCATGAAAACGTTGAGAATAACCTAGCAACAAGAAGCCGTATATACGAAGTTCCAATGAGTCCGTGAAGTAGTAAAAGTTGCGCGTTAGGGAAACTGCTCATTGGGTAATAGGTCCATGATTACCGTCACAAAATAATATTGAGTGAGAAAGTTGTGGATTCGATGAAGTATATCTCTGTCAACGAGGAACTAGTCAACCTCACTTACTGAAGAAGACTAGCAGTTTGTAGTTGAAAGTCGCGATCCTAGCAACTGACTGCATCGTAAGACAAACGATTATACTTCATTCCTACGGTTATTCATGTTATTTCTCGGTTGATGCAGTTGTTGTCGTCACTCGGTGAGTAGGTGGTGTAGCTACTGTAGGGTAACAGCTCACTGTTCTTTTTCTATCAAATCTTTCAGAAACTTGGGCCAAATCAACCACGACTACTGCACCAAGCTTTACCATTGTACTGACGGAACCTACAGAGCCACCTTTTCCTCCTTTCCCGTTGGACGCCAATAAAGACCAAGAAAGTTAAGACCAGGCGTAGTGAATGTTATTTTTCGCAGATGCGATTTGCTTTGGGTGTTTAGATCTCTGAGAACTTCCGGCGGTTTTTTTTTCCAGGAAAGAGTAAGCACAATGATTCTGATGAATTGTGTTGTGAAAGAAGAGATGGTTAAATAAGTGTCTTAGTGAGACTTGATTATAACCTGGAATTAAAACTTGAAAAGAAATTCTTTGCTTGCTGCAGTCGTCATGTTAAAATTAAAATTACTTCTATCAACCCTCACCTTAGTGGTTAAACCGAATCAGGGATTTTCGTGCAGTTTCCTCAATGTTTCGTGAGGAAAAATTCAATCATCAATTTTAACAAATTTTTTGATACTTAATTTTTTTTTTCGTCTTCTGTTGCTTGTAAGAGGTTCTGTTCACTTCAAAAACTTTGCAGTTCAGGATTAATTTCTCCAGTCCTGCAGTTTTTCCAGTTCCACACCTCAACAACGCACGGTAGGAATTTGTCTGATTATAATTATACCGTAAAGCACAACGCGGGACATCCTGAGTGGACAATGTCGACAACTATTTCCACTAGTGTGGCAAATCAGAATGCGACATGGTGGAAAAACGAAGCCATATAATCAAAGCGGAATGAGTCAAGTCTCACGCAAACGCCAAGACATCCACGAGGCGCATTTGAGTTGATTGGTAACTCTACAGTCATCTCTAAAATTATCACGGCATCACCTTTCAGTTTATTCTTTGGGTTTCATGTGCAGATATTAAAAAGCTTTCGTGATCATTCCCTGCTGTAATTTTTACATTATTTTTTGCTTCCATCGAATCGATATCAGAATAATTCACTCTATTGTTCGGATCTCTTAGTTACCTTAACTATGGTGAAAAGAATTTCATATTGTGGTCTGTTTTGTTTTCATGTTATTGCCGAACCAATGCGAAAGCCACGAAGATAACCAATACGTATATATTTTTTATTTTTTTTTTTTAATCAGCTCTTCTTCTTCTTGCTTTGGAGAATAAAAATATATTTTGATTAACAAATATCCAAATAAGAAAAGTCGCGAGCAATTTAGTCGTCGCGATGTAATTAAAATTCAAATGCATTAAATTTGCCAACAATTAATGGAAGGAAGAGATCTCTATGGATGACGCAGATGACTTTGAAATAGAAGGCGGTTTGTTCTCCTAAATGACAAAGGCCTAATTCTAACTGTTTTCAGAACTGCTAACTCAATTTCTTTTATAATATTGAGCTGTATTTATATGTTAATAACCGTTAATTTTTTCTGAAATGACTACTCTGGAAAATGTGAATTAGATCCATTTACCTGACGGACAGAGTGATTACAATCAAGTTTTGGGTAGGTCGCGTTTAGGACAAATATTTTAATATTTCCTGCATATTTGACCGAAACAAAGTTCTGTCAAGTGATTCAACATGCCTAAATATCATGTGCTAGTCCATATAGGATACACGTTTCACTTTACACTTGCGATGCTAATCAAAAATCGTCTCTATTGATTCGCATGTAGGTGAAACCCTTGAAACTCTATTTTTTCAGTTCTGCGTTGAGACAATTTAGAGGCCTTCTGTAGGTATACAGTTTTCAATGTGTCGATCTTGTAAGCCATCATCAACCGCTTGGACGCTAATGGGACCTGTGGACTTGGTGTTTTGTTGCGACACGCAAAGGTTTTTTTAGTTGGTGCTCAGGCAAATTTAGCTATGTCATTTTGAACTGATGGAGCTTAATTAACAAGCGTCGATAACCACCTTTTGGTGGTTGGATTGCAATTAATTTCAATCATTAGATGGAGAGGGAATTTAATGTCTAGACTATCTATAATCTTTAGATATATTCTGTGGCTACAGACTTATCAGTTCACGTATACTTAAATCCTTTAAACCTCGTTCGTCGCTAAGATTCTTGGACGGACAGAATTGGCCTTATTTTTAACTGCTTCCACTCAAAATGAAAATGACCATTTTTCTAAAACTGTGGTGTTTGACCATTTCAGACAGTCTTTTGATTGTGGAGACGATTGATATCTCACCTAGGGACACGTTCAGGTGACCACAGAAACAAAAGGATGGTGGGACAGATGTCCCAGAATATTCGTGGTCATTATTTTAGGAGCAATTGACGCCATTTGAATAAGGCTCATAAACAGTGATCATAGCTGCATTGATAATAATTACTCGGATGAAACCAAAATTTAAGAGAGAAATTGTCGAGATGTGGTTAAATTTGGAGAACTATTGATACGAATTAAAATGTTTGTTTTCCCGCTGACAAAACAATTTTTATTTCTTGTGCGGAGTATTGATCTTAGCTCTTAAACCTTTTTTAGCGTTTGTACACAAAGCAATAAGGGTTGGCGTCTCTCGAATACTTGCAATGCATTACACTGGCATTATACCGTTTTCGGTAACATTTCAAAGCGTTGTAGTTCATCAGGATGATTGTTGATGAGAACCTTTTACTTGGGTATTTCTTTTCAGTTATTGAAATTTTAATTTGATCAGTTGATTTTTGATTTTAGCCTTTGTAACCAATTCGATCGGCCTCTCATTTCACTCGACAAGAAAACGCGAAACCCTTTGCATCAGTTTTTCTCTGTCTCTGTCAGGTGAAGTTAAGAAAAAAGTATGTTAAAATGACACTGACTCGCATTAATAAGCATCTTCTGAAGTCCACCAAGGCTTAAAACAGGCCTTCTCCGAGGGTTCAGTATTAATTTTCTCACATTTCATCGTTTTCTTTTTTATTTTTTTTTGTTTTAATTTCTTGCCATAAAGCCTTGTCATTGCTAGTAACTTGTTCTAAGGGCCAAGGTAGGATGCTACCTATCACTTCCAGATTTGACATCATATGACAATATTTTTTGGGTAGGTATTCAGTCAACGAGACTATAATTATAATTTATTTTTCAAGATTCAAAAGAGAATAAGCGTACTGAAGAGATGAAAGGACTTCATGGCAAGCTTTTATTTAGTAAAAAATCATTGAGGGCATAATGTCGATGTATCGAATACAATATAAAGAATAGATGTCTTTGGTTGAAAACCTACAAAAATTAAAACGGAAACTAGCGAAGGCTTTCAAATACATGTATCCCTGAATTGAGCCCAAATAAATCACTAAGCATATAATCATTACTGCGTTTATGTTCAGGGGGAAGAAGGGATTTATCGAAAAGGGGGAAGGGAGGTTTCCCCACCTTTATGTTACGGTCAGTGAGCCACATTTATTTATTCATTTATTAAAAAATATTTATTTATCTATTAAAAAATATTTAAAGAGGGAGCCCAGCTCGCCATAGCGGCTTTCAGTGAGGCCCTCAAAATTAACAATGTATAAAATAAGTAATCACGTAATTAATAAGTAAAAACTCACGGTGGAAATATGAAATATCTAAAATATGACCTGAACAGAAAATAATAAAATCGATGTGCAAGAGATGACACACTAACGGAACCTATTAAAATTCAAAATATTTAAGCAACGAAATTTTAAAAGCATCATAGGGTAGACATCTCATGTCTTCTGGGAGGGAACTCCAGTCTGTCAATGCACTGTTAAAAGATCTGAGTAGACCCCAGTTCGTGTTTGATCTAACAGATCTAATAATTTCCTTGGAGCGAGTGTTATGGCTATGATAGTCTGTGCCTTGAGTGATCATACTGTTTCTTTCACTGTAATTTATAAGTTTATGCATAAAAATACACCGTTGCATCGCATTGTTGCATCCATATTAGGAAGGGGGAGCTCAGAAAGACATTTACTATATAACTTAGGGTTAAAGTGATGTGTAATCATAAAGTACGTCTATTTGTTGTAAAAGCTGGAAGTAAAGTTTACTAAGATTTTTTTTTCTCTAGGATCTTCATTTTTAAAGTTTTCTGGGTATCAAAACTTTTCTTTGACCATCTTACATTTCAAAAATTTCTGCAATTTGTTCCAAAAAGCTAGTTACGAAAACAAAGATTTCAGCGACCAATACCATTTAACTACGAGCGTTATTGAACTAAATTAAAACGATTAAGAAAATAATTTGACGTTAAAACATTGCAAAAAAAGCGAAAAACTTAAAACTATTGAGGTTTAAAATGTCCAAATTGTCTTTAAAATGTCTTAAAAAACGACGACGTTTCGACGTTTGCTTAACATCATTGTCAGGTCAAGATAAAATACTAAGTGTGCATTTAAATGTGGAAAGAATTCCTTAGAGGTATGAAAGCAATAACAAAGTAAAACAATGATAAAATACCCCTAGATAAAGAATATAGCAAAAATAGAGATTTTTAATTAGAACGAACTTATTAACCAGATTGATTGATTGTAAAATGAATTTTTCAGAGTGCACTGGAGGTAGAAAAGATGGCCGTCAAATTCAAGCTGGCACTTATCATCTTCGTTAACGTTGGTTTTATCGTTTCTACTGAGGGTCGTTCTGTTAAAGAGGTTTGTGATTCATGCAAAATATGGGGCCATTCTCCTATTATGTATTGTTTCCCTAAGGTTGGTTACATAAAGAATAGTTTTGTCACTTAGAAATGACTTTGTTGGAAATCAGTATGAAGAAACCAAACTTTTAACCCATGCCAAGGATTATCAGGTGGAATTTGGTTCATCGAGGCGATTAGTTCCCTCAGATACTGGGTTTTATCGTTACGTACATAAGTAAGTTTGTGGCTGAATTGATCACTCAGATTGTCCTGAATGTAAGAGAAGGGAAAGAGAAGAACTAAATTAATGATCACTTATAGCTGAGAACTAGTATGTCATTTTCAGGACAGTTCAGATCTTGAGGCCCATGACGTGTCCGTGATGATGGAAAAACGAGGTACATGTACATCATATCAATATTTTAACCATTCGGCTACGCAAGAAAAAGCGGTAAGCTGCAATACTCGCTGATACCGAGTTATCACTAAGATTCATTGCTAAGTGATTCGAAACGAAACGTATCTTGAAAGTAACCTGACCGAAAAGCAGCTTTGAGATGACTAAAATTGGGTTTGGAGATTCTACACATACTGCCTCTTGTCGGGAATCACAGCGACTCCCTATAATTTCTTAGGATGGAAGATAACTCTGACAGGACTATGGTAATTTCGCTTCCCATTTTAGGATCAAAAGTGTGCATAAATAGGAACGAGGAGTACAAATCAGGCACGACCGTTAATATCGCTGTGGCCCCGAAGTATGATCGCTGTGATAAATGTAAATGCATCAAAGGAAAATTCCGAAAATGCACAAAGTTATACAGTTGTCATGTAGCTGATCAGTGCAAGGTGGAGGACTATGTATGGCGGCCTGGCAGTTGCTGCCCTGAGTGCAAGCAAAAAGGCCAGTTTTGATGTTTTTCTCTCTTTCTGTATGTCTCCAGTGTGCTTGACTGTTAATTAACCTGTGAATACAGCAGAATCCTGCTGATTCAAACTCCCAAAGGAAACAAAAAATGGCTCGAGTTTGCGGGGGTTCCAGTTCGCTGATTGTAAATGACTGAAAAAATGCATGGGTCAAGGGAAATCGGATCTTGTTCGAGTTAACCGTGCTCGAGTTAGCGTGTACCCACTGTAGTTTTGTCTCTCTGTTCTTGTTACATTTCTTCTTGATGTACATGTACCTTTTAAACAATAAAACCAAGGCGATTGATTACCATTGAACATCATTTACGTTTTTGATTTACAGATTGTTCCGATGATAGAGAAGTTGGCGAAAGATGGGAGAGGTTAGTGCGTTTGCCAGGGGGTAAGAAGAAAGGCATCTGTTCTTTATGCGAATGCAGAGCAGATGGTAAAGAGTTTTGTGAAGACAATCTTTTGTTATGCTTCAAACCAGAAGGATGCCTAGAGACTGAAATGAAGCCGGATCACTGCTGTCCTCAGTGCAGTACGTATCAGCATAAGTACAGACCCATAGGAAGCCCAGGTTCATGATAAGGGTATCGTTTACGTTCATTGCAGGTCTTGAACCTCGAATACCTGTTGTGGACCCCTTAAGAAAGCGGAAATAAAGGATAAAAAACTTGATGGCTTTAAGTATCGTATTATGTCAATCTATAACGGTTTTCTAACCGGAATTCTTGCAGCCCATATATAATATTACGTTTAAAAAGTTTACAGACTGGCCGGAGCAAGCCGATACTTTATGTAAATCAAATGAATAAAGGCTGATAGTTTCCAAAGAAACTGTTTGGGGCTGCGTCGGTGTGAGTAACGAAATAATTTGCACATATCAACAACGTTGAAATGGTAAATTGGCTACCGTAACGATTACAAAAGCTGACGTTTCGGGCGTTATGTAAATCAATTTGTTGCTTCGTTGGGGCTAGGATCACAACTAAGCAGCGATCTCAGTCCTACTCAAACGTTAACCCCCTCCCCCCTTTACTTCTCTGGGAGAACACCAGAGTGGATCAGGATACCCATTGTTTAAGCCGAATGCTTTGCACAATTTTAAGAATCTTGTAGGAAAGCGTTGGCCCAGCCACAAAGGTATCCCGTGTGGCTTGGCGACCGAAAACAAAATTTGATTTTTTCCTCGTTAAGGCTTCTTTCAAACGATCTTATGGAAACTTGATTGCAAAGTGTTCTCTAATTCTGCAAGAAGAATCAAAAGTAGTGTATCCATAGTTAAGCAAAGTAGTAACTACCTTATCCACTACGCATGTGTATTTGTTTATTGCTGCCTTCTAACAAACTTTTCAGAAACTCGGGCAACAGCGATGACTACAGCACAACCCACCTTTATGATAGTGGAAGGTACGGAGGAATCTTCGCTTCCGTTTCCATTTGGCTTCGATGCCAATACGGAGCAAGACTGATAAGAACAGGTAGAAAATATATCTATAGGACTCCTTCTCTATATGTCTGCCATAGGAGACATAAAGGAGACATTTCGTACTTATCTCAGATTTTCTTTTATAACGAGGAGACTGGGTGGAATTTTAAGAGGGCAGAACTGGATTGAAGACAACAGTAGTCTACTGTTGAGATCGATGACAAGCTAGGTTATCTTTATCTTTTAAAGAGAACCTCACACGTATCTAGGATCCCGCAGGAACAAGAATGTACCGTTTCATGAAATTGCTCTTGTTTACCAATCTTTTGCTCTAACAAGTGACGAACTTCTCCGTTCACGTTAGCTTCTGAGCGAGTCGGTTGAGTTTCATCTCAGACCATCTTTCTCTTTTCGCAGGTAAATTGACCTTTGACGGTCTATCTCTGAGCCTCCACGATGTCGTGAAAAAGTGTAAACGCATTTTCTGGAAGCATCGTGATGGAGAATCGAGCTTAAACAGGTCACTTTTGTGAGAACTGTGCAAAATATGGAAATAAAGAATGGTATGAAATGAAAATAAGTTGTTGCTCTCTCTGTGCATAAAGTCATAGGTATAAAGTCCACTGTTCGTTATCCGGTGATCGTGTCTGGGTTAGATTCCAACCGAATCAATTCCATCCCTACAGTCAGGTAGTAAATCCTACACCATACAAAATACAGCAAAATATTGGTATAAAGTCCACTGTCAACACCCGCTGAACAACACTTTCTTCTGCTCTCCCCAACCCTGTCTATTTTTTGAGATTTCCGGTTTATTGTCTAATTTCAAAGAAATTTAGAACAAATGCATAGACATGAATTGGTTCATACTTTGTTTTTATATTTTTTTGTGTTACGGGCAGGAAAGTACTCGTAAATTTTTCTACCACGCATTATCGAATAGTCATTTCCTGAATATGGAACAGATATTAGCAGTTCTTGATTTTTTTTTTGTCTACTGAAAAATATATCATAATATAAATGGACGTTTAAGACAAATCCAGTAAATGGCTTTAATTAAAAAATGTCGGAAATTTGCTTGAAGGAAATGAAGAAGCGTAACTTTGTTTGAATAGTCTAGCTTTGTTGCTCTCTTGATTGGAATTTCATCCAATCAAATCATTTAACTCTAGGCCACGGCTCGCTTGATCGCTAGCGGAGCCACATTCCATAAGTGCTTGCTTGATCGCTAGCGGAGCCCTATCCCAAAGGTCGTCATAAATATCTATTGCCTTCCGTATTCCTTTTAATTAGAATTAAGACACTGAAGAAATTGAATGATATGTTACGCCTGGTCCTTCAGGTTTTTCATTTCTACCCTTGAGTTATATACACCACTGCATGCAAACGCTCAAGTATTAGAAATACTGATGCATCAAAAAAGCGAAAATTCAGCGGACAAGTCAAGCCCATCTCTTCATTTCAGGTTGATAATCAAGGCAATGACATATTCAAGGAACCAGCCGCATGACCATAAACAAACCGAGCTTTAGTCCGAAACTCAATATGATATTCGCGAGGCGCAAATAAAGGGTCTAGAAACTCATTCCGCAAATTATTACTGGTACGTTTTCAGTCACTTTTAACAGATTTAGGAACACAACACCACAGTTTTTGTAATCATCTATGGCCATGGCAAAATCCAATCTTAACTGTGACGTTAAAATAGGATAGATCTATTAGAGGCATTTAACTGAGGTTTCTGCTTTAATGTTTCTGGTTTATCAATCTGTTCATCTCGTGTAATAATCTTTTCGAGCGATTGATCGGTTTTTTTTGTTTCCATTAATCAAGATATCTAGATAACGACTGTCAGGAAGGAATAAACAACAAGACTCTCATTTAGGGAAATTCGCAAAATGATTGCACGATATCTCTCACAATAAAGCTGATATCAGAGTTTGGATATATCAACAAAGTTGAAATGGTAAATTGGCCACCGTAACGATTACAAAAGCTGACGTTTCGAGCGTTAGCCCCTAGCTCTGACGAAGGGCTAACACTCGAAACGTCAGCTTTTGTAATCGTTACGGTGGCCAATTTACCATTTCAACTTAGTTGATATATCCAAATTATTTCGTTACTTCCACCGACGCAGCCCCAATCAGTTTCTTTCGAAACTATCAGCCTTTATTCATTGATATCAAAGTTATTTTCTCTTAAGATAAAACTTCTTACTTACCACGAATTCTTAAAGCAGGTTTGTTGCTTTGTTCTAGTTTTGCGAGTTGTTGCTGCAAATTTCTATTATCTGGTCAATGAAATGAATATATTTTTTAATTTTCTCTTGAATGCCAATATTTACAGCTTAAGAAATCAAGTCGTCACCACGCGTTGTAAACTTCTCAGTTTCAGCTGACGTGAAGATTTGCTGAAATGTACACAATCATTTGAGTGGACTAAGCAAAGTGAACCTGCAAAATGCGACAATTCATAGCCTTTGATTACAAAGAAAAATACATCTCCGTCCTTTGAACTTGTAATAATACACAATGTATTCAGTCCTTCATAACTAGTTGCTCAATAATTAAAGAACTGTTGCACGGTATGAGTTGACTACGCACTCGCACGTGGAATAACCTTAGTGCTACAAAAGCTACGTGTCATGAGCAGAAATTCATTTTTTATTACTTGTCCCACGCGGCTGTCCAATGTTTAACACCAGTCTCATTTCCATGACAGCACTCAAACTTAGAACGGCTTTCTACACCTTCTTTAACTCTGCTGAAGACGCTTTATTTTAACACTACCAGTTGTGTGTTCTCCGGCAAGGAATTGGTATGCGACCCAACTCAGTTGGTAAAACTTCCAAGCCTGGCCTCAGTAAAATCAAAAGGTTTGAGACGCAAATCGTTATCACGGCAAACTCATACTTTTCAGTTTTCTCGCACTCGGAGGAAACGCTCTTACAAAAAAACCTTCTTTCTTGATGAAAGACCTCAAATTGTCTCTCTCTTCTCGCTTTCTCTCCGTTGAAATCATAGTTTTTTGTGAGGGTCAGTTTATGATAGTTACATTTTCATAGTCGGTTAGCTTGTGCGCAATTTTTCCATGAACAGATCAGTAAGCGAACAAACGAATTTCCTTATCTCTTATATGGCTTTCTACCTATAAAACTGCTATAAAATACATTTAATAACCCTATTCTGCTTGAACGAAATTTCTACTTCGAAAAAAAAAGCGACTCAAAATGTTTTACGACCGATCTATATGAGAAAACATGAACATAACTAATAACTGTGGTATCGCGGTACTGCAAGACTCAACAGCTTTCCATGACTACTGGTCTAACTGCTCGATCTGTATTGGATTGAAAAAGAGTTTAAGATAGATGTCATAACTGTTAAGGTGCAGGACATCATCTATATCATTTCCTAAATTTCTCATTTTTTCCTTATCGGCAGTTAGACACGGAAGTTAGTTTTATTCTTAACGACTTTGAATTTGGAAACAAACTTAACCCCAATTTTAAAATTACACCTTCGATGTTTAATATTTTTTGGCTTTTATCTTTTGGTTGTTGACAGTTTAATAACTCGTCTAAAACCGATCACAAAAACAAAAGGGGTGACGTACGATTCGCTTCATCCACATTCGTCAAGTTAACAGCAATTAACCAAACCTTTTAAATTCTTGTTAATCGGATAAACGTGGTCATAGTTGCAAGGATCGTAATAACTCAGCTAAAGCCTATTTCTAGTTTTATAAGTTGATTTTCATTTATCTATCTCCGCTTAAATTGACGAACTTAAATTTATCGCATTGAATTTAAAATTTGAATAGATGAGATAAGGTTTGATATGAGCCTCAGCAATGAATATCAAAATGAGTTTTCTCTTTATTGACAAAGACGTTCTGCACTGTCTGTTTTACCTCCTAAGCTATTTTGACATAAGAAACTGCGAAAATGTCACTACAAAGCTATTCATGTGTCGTTTAGCGTATTCTTTTGATTTAAAAAATTGAAACAAGTAAGTCAGTCCTTTGACTTCTAAACACATGGTTATTGAGAACCTCTCTGTTTAGATATTAAAATTAATTGATTTCATTAATTTTTGTCATTCTGCTTTGCAAATTTTACCTTTAAGTAATTGTCCGTTTAGTAGGTTGCTAAGTTCACTTATCGTTGGGCGAGGAAACGTTACATACTCTTGGATTGGTGTTTGGTTCCAAATTAGTCGAAGGTAAGAAAATTAATGTGTTGAAGAATGAATAGCCCTCGGTTAGTGCTATTTGAAATCCACTTAATTTTACAATAATGTAGCTGAGAGAAACACCTTTTAAAATGTATTTAGAGGTTAACACGTTAGACACTTCATTGAATTTTCAACAGCTCGAAAAGCGGAACAAATTTAGTTTCAACTGGAGTTCCATTACGTGTGCTTTGTGTGAGGGAAAAAAAAGTTTGTTAGGGAACGCTTATGTGACTAGTTGATATTCATTAAAAAAAAATTGGGAACAGACAAGCAAGTCCGGATAATCGAAGAATCGGATAGCTGAGGGTCCGGGTAGTTGAAGAGTCATCGAGGTTTGACTGTACCAAACCGGTCAGTGTTTTATGCCCGCGCTACGGCCGAGTAAACAATACATTCTTTTCGGTACATAACCACTGCTACACAAAAGGTCAATTTAAGCAAACTTAGTTACTTGCTAGTGGATAAATTTACCGGTCATGCTGATTTTTAATACTTAGACCTTGTAAAAGGTAACTGTAACCAAAAAATGAACGACCACGACTAACAGAATTTTAGTTTCTCCTTGTAGACTGCACACGAGGTACGAAAATGGCTCTCAAATTCATCGTTGCAGTTGTTTTCTTTAGCTGTCTGTTTTCAGCTCTGGAGAGTCGCTCCGTCAGCAAGGTAAGTTACTTGAGCAAAATACTATTCTTTTTTCTCTCTTGGTAATTATATTAAAAACGCATAATTTCGACTGCTGTTAGAAAAACTCGGAATAAATATAATTTTTTATCAGTAAGTATATCTCTTTCACTGACTGAAAAAACAACATCTTTCAGTCGTGGGTTTTCTTCTTAATTACCATGACACTGCTTTGTGTGTGTTCCGGGAGAGACACCTTTCTATTAGAGCCCTACGGTTCCTGGAACTTTCGGAGCGAAAATATCCTGTGAAAACATTCACTGCCTTTGCTTAGCCAATCATGAGTCGCCTTACTGGAAGCAACGTTTCGGAACGGCAAAAGCGATAGCTCAGAGTCAATAACTTGGACAACAGCACTTATGGAGCAGAACTTGTTGTTGAAATGCCATTCACTCTGACGAAGGGCTGACGCTCGAAACGTCAACTTTGAAACTCTTCAAGGTGGCCAGTTTACATTATCAATTCAGTAGATAAAACCAAAATTACCTTGTTCAGTACTCCCCCATCAACGCAGCACCACAGTTTCTTTAGAAACTTACCCCCTCAGAAATTATTTTAATATAGTTAAGAAACCTCACCGTGTCTCTTCCACAAAAATAAAAACAAACTTCTTAGGAGCAAGTGGGCGCCTTCTTTCCTTTCCCTCCATAATAAAACAGCTACTTCCGGGAATGGTTTATGACATCGATCTTATGTGTCCCTTAAATTTTTGTTTTTCATCATGTTTCACCGCGTGTTGACAAAGGGAGCAGTTTCACGGAGGTCTGGTAAGTTCGCAGCTACAAAAAAAGATTCAGAATAAAGTGATGTTGCGTTTGCATAATATACCGCGTTTTGAGTTTCAGAAAGTGAACCGTATGTGCCAGTAATTGAATAACGTGGCTGCTGCCATTTCGAAACTCGCTTTTCAGCCTTGCCGCTCACCGGTGACGTAACAAGACTGAAATCCGCTTTATTTTTCATCTAACAATCAGAAACTGAGTCAAACTGAACTTTTTCTGATGATCAGAGTAAAGCTTTTCGGCAATCGCGCGTTTCGGCCGTACGTGTGCTGCCAGGTTATATTTGATAGGCTGTTTTCAAAATGTTGGTGTCTGAAGTCGATTCAATGGTCTTTTTAGCACATTTAAAGTGCCTATGACATGAGTTTTTTTCTCGGTTTTTCTTAGCTTGATGCATATAAAAAACGATTCTAACCTTCAATTCGGTGGAAACGTTTTGAAGCCTGAATTTTTGCGCTCTAAAAAGTACTATTTTGTAGTGAAAATTGTCTCGAGGTCTGGGACCTAGTTCAACCCTTGCGACGGCCTTCGTGACGTAATTTATGTACACAAAACACCAAGTTGCGGAACGTTTGGAGGTGAGAGGCGAGTCATTCATTCATTTGAGTGAGTGTCACTCTGCTGATTCTATAGATTATAGAATCACTCTTTTTGTAGCACTGTCATCCATGTTGGTTTCGATGGCTGTACACAACTTGACGTCACGAAAGAAAATCACGTGACGTTTTGGCCGCGCGGAAGAGGGGACAATTTCGTTCGCAGATAGCGCGTGTTTTGAACTAAAAAAAAAGGATTTGAAGACATTTCCGCCCGGATTAAAGGTTAAAGTCGTTTTTTATATGCATCAAGCTAAGGAAAACCGAGAAAAAAATTCATTTCATAGGCACTTAAAGACAATTTTGGAAACATGAACCACTCTTTAGAATCTCAAGATGCATGTATTAAAAAATTCACGATGGATCCTCGGGGTTTGGATTTATACAAATTTGTTTTCCTTTCTTTTTTTTTTGTTGACAGATTATAAGCTGTTACATATTTTCGTCGTGACACCAAACTCTCAATTGCAACTCTTTTCATTTACAGCCTCTTGCAATGGAGATGAAGTTATCTATCACAACATCACATATCCAATTGAGAGCGCTAGTTGCACAGCCTGTATTTGTTCCGATGGATCTGTGGGTGAATGTCATTACCACCATTGTGACAAAGGCCTGGGTATGCCAATAGAAGCGTGCAACAACTGGGTGACCGGAGAACAAGGAATATGCTGTCCTCGATGCCCTAAGAGACGAAAATATGATTTCAAGTAGATTAACAAAGACTGGCTTGTCATAGATGCATCACACCTCGTGAATACCCACGGGAGCGATAGTTAAGAGCATTTGAGGATCATCTGTTTTTCTGCATTTGATCGAGAACTAGACATGCCAGCTTTTATAACGCTGTTAAGGTTAAAGAACTTACCAGACGCCGCTTCAAATTAAAACATATTGCCTTTTTAATGATGAGGACACTAGGGTCTTAGACAAATTTCAATAGCCAAACCTTGAAGTCTTATGTCTTTAAAGTGGCATGGAATTTAGTATCATTTCCTCCCAATTTTTTTAGCTTGTGATAATGATGGTGATACCTGGGCCAAGCGTGTAAACTCCGAAACCTGCTATGATTGTACTTGTAAAGATTCGTCAGTTCACTGCGATCTAATCTATTGCGCAGAGTGCGATGGGATCTCTGAACCAGTTCCTGGAAGATGTTGCCCCAAGTGCACTCCAAGTTAGTTTTGGTATTAAGGCCTGGACACACTCCATGCTCCATATGTTAAACCGTTTTTCTATCTCTTCTCACGTCTTATTTTTGACATGCCTTCATCTCTCCTCTATTTAAATGCCTTTGCCCCTATGTTCTCCTTGCTGTTTTGATTCTTCCTTTTGTTTGTCTCGCAATCTGTTATTTTTGGTTGATTGAATAGTAAACAAATAAGTATTTTCTTTATGAAACAACATATAGCAGTTCAACCGCCAACAGAGCCTGTCTTCTTCACGATACCGCTGATCACAACCAGGCCTGAGCCAGAATTTCCATTTCCATTCCCATTTGGTAAGAAGCGTGACATGATGTCACGGATTGATAACAACGCACGTGATGAGAAGATGAATTGACCACATGAGAAGAAAGGTGAGAATGAACGTCATTTTACTGACATATGCCAGTTATTTTAGGATACAGAGATTAAGCAGAGACAAAGTGAAACTTCGACAAAGGTACCTACACTTGGCTGAAAATGCTGTTAGTGTGGTAAACAAGACTTGAAAATTCAAGAAATGTCAGCTTGTGCATCGAAGTTTAAAATACCTTAATTCCATTCCAGCGCTCTGAAGCTCATTTTATGTTGCGTTTTTGTTAGCTCCACTAATCTCGTAATAAATATCAGAGAAATATTGGCACAAACCCATGGTGACTTAGGGACGATTCTTTCAATCCGGAAGAAGTCAATCAAATTTTTACTTTTTGTATTTGCAGAATTTTCAAGATCTACCAAGAAGAAGGCACCTAGACAAAGTCGCGAGCAATATTGAAAAGAAAATGGATTGGACTTTTGATTGTGTAGTTGTAACTTAGTGATTCTTTATTAAGTCAGCATCATTCAATAAACTAGTCATATTGATTGAAATTAAAAAAACTTTACAATGCCATCCTCTAATAGCATTTGGGCGATCGATGGATCATACAGGTATTCGTGTTTCGAAATTTCTTTTTTGAACGTATATCATCCATGCAAAGTTATAGATGTAGTATGATTTCAACAAGATAAAATAGCTTACGCAGTTTCTATTTTACCTTACAACGGGTATCAAAATTTCAAACACTCTGTGGAGAAACTGAGTTAATAGGGTATTTATCGGCTCTCCTGGTATTGGGGATGACAAGATTACCCGAAGGACAGACGAGTCTACAAACAATGAACGACACCTTACACCTTAACACAATGGGTAGGTAGTTTTTTGTGACACCGTGAACCACCTCAATTTTTCCTTGCTACTCAATTCTTGCGCACCTGTTGAAATAAACAAATTTGTTTTTAATTACCAAAAATATACGAATTTGCCTTTCAATTAACTCAGGATATAGGCTAGCGAGCAAATTTCATTCAGATGCAATCCTCTTGCCCCATTACTTACTTTGTTTTCTTGGGTAAGTATTCTGAAATAAGATATTATTTTTCAATTGGAAAAAATAAAGAAAAAGACAGAACTTGGAAGAAAAATTCAAAAAAAAAAAAAAAAAATGTAAGGTAGGCCACAAGTAATGTTAGTTGCGAATAAGCCGGAGCTCAAAAGAATAGAAACATTTGCTGTCGCCCGAAAATAATATCACCATTGATAGATATTTCAGATCTGAGCTTTTTGACTTGGTTTCGAGCATGTGTATTTTTTTTAAGTCTAAGAAAGTAATCTACACTTTTTGACAAAAGTCTAAAAAACCTTCATGGCATTCGCGCGCGGTAAAGGCAGATTTGGTATTTTATCGTCACGATTCAGGTTTTTAGTACATCTCCTGCGTCATCTGTCCTTTTTCAAAGTTTCATGTTGTGTTTGAATTAAGAGTCCTTCCGTTCAGGTAACGATTTTCTGTCAAAAGGCAAACCAATTTCCTTTCTTGTTTAACCAGTTTCATTTACTTTGAATGAGAGCAGTTAACAATTACATCCGATATGCCAATTAACTTTTGAGAGAATTGCAGTGAATCCGGCTCTTTCTTTTTGCGACAGTTATATCGAGATTCAAAGTCTCAAGTGCATTCCTTGTGGATCTTAGGCTTCAACTCTAAGACGATTTCGAAACTTAAGAATTTTGATTGAATTTGTAAAAAAATTTAGATGCAATTCTGCAACCGGATTTTGGTTTAATTTGTTTACTTTCCTATTCGTCTTAAATAAACAATTATTGCCCACTCAGTATGCTTTTCAAAGTATCAATCTGATCATTGATCGATACCATCATTAAACTGAACCAAACATCTTTTCTTTTATCGGCGATAGCATTATTGAGATGAATTACTAAAAAACTGCTAAAATCTTTTACTTTTAGCGGAACTATTTTGAAATTGAAAATCTGAGTCGCATTTTTTCGATCTCTGCTCAAGCGAAGTAACCAATTTATAATAAGGAATTTGTTGTAAGAACAAGTGTTTTAATATTTACTTTCCAAAGCTAAGGATGGCAACTGTTTGGTTTAAAAGAAAACATGTATTAAAATTCAAATTTCCTGCGAGTTTGGGTTTTGAACGTGCTTGACATAAGAATTAGTCCACTTTACCAGCTTTACTAAAAGGCTCGATTCAGCCTGAATCTGTCTCCTATAGCGCTTTTATCTTTGCACGAACTTGAATGAAAAAAATTACTTTCCGCCACCACTAATTTCAAATTCCGGTAAGTGAGATAGGCATTATACTATCTGTTCATTTAACATACCGAAAAAAGTGTCTACTGTTGCAGCAACTTTTCGACAATTATCGCGACTATTTATTATACTTTGAGCAGCGAGCGGAATTTTGGTGGCTTGCCCTATTATTTCTTCTTTGTAAGATTTTCACTTGTCCACTTTTCCGTTCAAGTTGTCTTAACCTATTTTAGAGAGAAAACTTAACAATTAGCAGGTTATATTTTACCATTTTCCGAAATATCAATTTTAGGAAGGAAAATTAGTTATTGATGAAAATAGTTCTGTTTTTTTTTTCTGCAGAAACTCGATGTAATCTGTCTGATTGAAAAAGAGTACTGCATTTTTTGCTTACTTTGGGTTTTCTTTTAAGTATAAACCAATCATTATCAGGACATTTATCGTTCTTACCGATTATTTGGTTTAAAATATTTTTAGAAATTTATATTGCCAAGAATATTTTATCTAATAATACTCTGAGGTAGTACCTTATAATCACTTAGTTTCGCAAGATTCAATTTTCGCTATTTAGAAAAATTCGCGATATTAAAGTCCCGCGAAAAAAAGGTGCCGCGAAGATTAAAGACGCAAAATTTAGAGACCTTTATAAAATCCTCTATTTAAGCTTTCCTTCTTCTTGGAGTTTACATACGAGTAGGGCGGCTCAAATTTCAGTTCAACGCATGCCCTTATTTCTCATCATTGGACTCATCTTGCTTGTATCAGCCCTTTTAAAAGATTTTACTAAGTTGCTGACATTGTTGAACATTTCAGCCAGTTGTTTGTTGCGTTTGAGGTTTCTATTCCGTTATGGTTAACTAAATACAGAAATGGAAGTTGAAAAAACGAGCATCAGCTAATTGATTCGCGAAATTTAATTACCTTGAAAAACGATGATTCGTGAAAATCGCGAATTTTATGTCCCGCGAAATATTCTTATTCCAAATACGCGAAATTAAAGTCGCGCGAAAATAAGTGATAAGGTAAAAATAATCTTGACTTTGCCCACAGGAAAAAAATTTGAAAAACTCAAAATTGTTTAGTTATTAGTATCGATCTAATATTAGTATAAAATGAAATTTTGCGAGCAGCACGACAAAAAGGAATTTTTAACTTTACATTCTGACGCGTAGTAGACTGTGGTGATTTGATGTTTTATAGCTGCAATCAATATTGCAAAAGCCGGATCAGCTCGTGAGGCTTTTCGCCAAAAAAAAAGAAAACAAAAAAAAGCTTTAACAATGGATTTTGCAGCCAAATTTATAACTTTACGAGATTTTTCTTATTTTAGAGACATTTGCATGCGCAAAAATAAAAGTAAAACGAAACTTCTATCGACACGGGTTTCTGCAGTTGCACAATTGTCAGAAAATGACCCGAAGTGCCCCCCTGCCGCCGGGCTCTAACGCTGCCAAACGCAAAGGGAAATTCCCAACACTGATCCTTCAAATGAAGGCCAGCTGGAATTATTAATTAATGAACCAACTAAGACCAAATTATATCGTCTCTTGGTGTCTCAAAGACGCACTCTGATCATTTTACATTACTATTTTACTACAGTTATTTTCTGTGCTTATTCTTGTTTTCCTCGTAGGTATGGACATAAGAAGACCTTTTCAAGCATTTCTCGTCGTATTCCTTGTAGTTTTAACAGTAGAGGGAAAGAAACACGATACTCTGGTATTTATTACACTTAAAAATACTTCATAAATCATCACAAACTCATTGGAATCACTATGATCAAAGATCAGTTTATAATCTCTTTCTATGATGAGGTCTTTCACCAATAAATATCTTAAAGGACTTACACCTTCCGGTGTAATGAGATGAAAATCCCGGCAGGAAAGAACTCGGTCATCTGCAAACCCTCCCCCCTTGCTTCCCCACCACTCTACCAAATCCTACACTATACATGAATCGTCTCTAAACTTATAAAGCTTTCATATATTCATTCTAAAGGCTTGGTAGAAAATTTGCATTATGAACGTAGGCCATTGTTTAAAAACAATAATTTGATTAATCCCCTTAGGAGGCACGGGAAGAAAAGATCAGAACTGTCAGAGACGTTGAGGGTAAGATATTTTTATATTATTTATTAGTCATCGCCTGGGGGTGAAGGGGGGGGGGGGGTTGGAGGATTTTCGTTGTGTCACGATCGAGGGTAATATCCCTGATCTTTCCATGAGGCTTTGTAATATTAATATGCCTCCGGCCACTTCCTCATTAGCACCCCCCCTACAAAAATAACGAGTGGTCCTTCACTATTGTATTGAAATATTTCGTCATTTATTCGGCGCCTTTCAATATTTCGGTCGACCACTCCATTCTGCTGAGTTCGCTGCGATCCTTTTTGCTACTAAAGCTAACACTGCCATGGCTTTAACATACTTGACTTGTCGAGTGTTGAATTGTGTAGGTCAGAGAACATTTAGGAGCGTTGCCACTAGTTGTCTTTCTTTCTCTAGTTGAAATAGACTACGAACCAGTTGGTTGTTTCAGAGATGAGAAAAAAGATAGAGCGCTGAGTAAGTTGGTTAAAAGCTTCAGGAAAAAAGGAAGTTTACCAGATAACAAAGTAATCTGGGACTTCTGGGAAGACATGAGTAAAGTCATACAGCTTTGTGCCGAAAGCGCCTTTAAGGAAGGATACACGGCCATAGTTGGACTTCAGTATTTCGGAGAGTGCTGGTCTGGGAAAGACGCTGCGATGACTTACAGTAAACATGGAAAATCCGGTAACTGTATAAATGGCGTGGGAAAGGCAAGCACAAACTATATTTATCGCATCAAAGGTAAGCTGCACCAAATCCTTCTCATGAGTTTCGATTTTCTCATCCGCCTGATTATGATACAACAGGAATGTACTTGGCTGTTATCAAATAGTGTTCTCAAAATTCATGATTATTTTCTCGCTCTTGCGGTTGACGTTTGAATGCCTATCTCACCCGCTTACATTTGACAACATTTTCCCCCAGTGAATCCACTCCCAGTAAAATCTTCGAGTTGTAGTGTCGAAGGACAAACGTATGATGAAGGAGACAGCATGGAGGTGTTCAATGGAGACCTAAAAAACGGTCAATGTGATCAGTGTACCTGTTCGAGTGGTAAACTAGACGACTGCCATTTCCTCTTTGACTGTGTTATGAACGATTCCAGTTGTAACGGCTATGTCAAGACATCGGCACAATGCTGTCCTAAGTGCCAAAAAGGTATTACATAGAGGATGTTACAACACGGCGAGAAGATAAGTAAACGTCAGTATTTTATTTTTCTTTCAGCCTTATGGTTAATGCACTCGACTCCGGATCGAGTAGTCTGGGTTCGAGCCCTGACCGGGGTCATGTTCTTATTAGGCAAGACACTTTACTCTCACGGTACCTCTCTTTGCCCAGTTGTTTAAATGGGTACCGGCAAATTTAATGCGATGGACCAGCATCCCATCTAGGGGCAAGTAGAAATACTCTTAGCCGCTTCATGCTACAGAATTGAACCGAAGTTAAGAGCGAGCCTGATGATCTTCTTGGCTCTAATGCAGACTTTACCTATATTGATAGTAAATATAAATGGTAGAGATTGAAGCTGGTTTTAATACAAACACAAATACGCGGGAGTAATATCCTTTATTTTTTTTGTCTCGCCCCAACCGCTTTCGAGAAACTCATCAGTTTCCTTTTTGGTTACGGTTCTCGTTCTCTTCTTCTTAGAAAAATGCATTAATATCCTCGTCTCTTACCATAAAACATCGTGTAGAGGCCTTTATTCCAAACAATGAACAGATCAAGTTCATTGGGAGGAATTTGAAAAGGCGAGTGTGAATCGAACCAAAAATTCCGATTCCCCACTGAGACAAACCTCACACCTTCAGATTCTACCTGTGCTCCCCCACTGAGTAACAGAGAACGCTAAAATTAGATTTAGAATATTACATACGTTCTACATACCGATAGGATTAGCAATTTCGAAAGTTTCGTTTGAGTAGACAGAATAAGAAAGAAAGTAATTTCTTTTTAGCTCGGTATGAAAAATAAATTATTCATAAATTTATCTCATTATTTCATGACCGAGCTACCATCTTTTTTTATTCTATTTTGAAAAATGTGGTGAATTATGTGTATATTAAATATAATTGTGGTTATTGTTAAAATTGAATGTTTGATAGTCTATGAATCCCAGCATAAATAGAAGATCATACGGCTATCAATTGACAAATTGATTGTACAGTGAAAAGCGACTGTAATTCATGATCATGAAATAAGCAATAACACGTTCATAAATTGTTTAGCCCACTTGTAAAAAATTATATTTTTGTTCTTTTGATTGCCTTTAATCATTCATACTGTAGATGTCCCCAGTAATGCACCCGTTTGTAAAGTCAACGACCAAACCTACAAACAAGGCGATAGCTTGGAACTTCTAAGAGATTTCCACGGCAACCAGCTGGCTGAGTGTCATCAGTGTACCTGCATGGCAGGAAATTTGGAGAAGTGCCACAGAATCTACTACTGCGAGAAGAACAAAGCTGGATGTAAAAGCCATATAAAAATTCCAGGCCAATGTTGCCCGGCGTGTGCCCGCGGTACGTAATTGTTTGATTGACAGGGTGATTGGCTCAGTGATATAATAGCTGATCAGCTGACCACGCGTGGATAGGTCGGATTGACTGACTCACTGGCTAGCTAGTGATAGCTGGTTGGCAAACTCACCGGCTGTTTGACTGACTCACTGATCAATTCATTTACTAAGTGGCTCATTGCCTCAATGACGGACTGACCGACTGACTGACTGACCGACTGACTGACCGACCGACTGACTAACTGACCGACTGACTGACTGACCGACTGACTGACTGACCGACTGACTGACTGATTGACCGACTGACTGACTGATTGACCGACTGACTGATTGACCGACTGACTGACTGACCGACTGACTGACTGATTGACCGACTGACTGACTGATTGACCGACTGACTGACTGATTGACCGACTGACTGACTGACTGACTGACTGACCGACTGACTGACTGACTGACCGACTGACTAACTGACCGACTGACTGACTGACTGACTGACCGACCGACTGACTGACCGACTGACTGACTGACTGACTGACTGACTGACCGACTGACTGACTGACTGACCGACTGACTAACTGACCGACTGACTGACTGACTGACTGACCGACCGACTGACTGACCGACTGACTGACTGACTGACCGACTGACTGACTGACTGACCGACTGACTGACTGACCGACTGACTGACTGATTGACCGACTGACTGACTGACCGACTGACTGACTGACTGACTGACTGACTGACCGACTGACTGACCGACTGACCGACTGACTGACTGATTGACCGACTGACTGACTGACTGACTGACTGATTGACCGACTGACTAACTGACCGACTGACTGACTGACTGACTGACCGACTGACTGACTGACTGACCGACTGACTGACTGACCGACTGACTGACTGATTGACCGACTGACTGACTGACCGACTGACTGACTGACCGACTGACTGACTGATTGACCGACTGACTGACTGACCGACTGACTGACTGACTGACCGACTGACTGACTGACCGACTGACTGACTGACCGACCGACTGACTGACTGACCGACTGACTGACTGACTGACCGACTGACTGACTGACTGACCGACTGACTGACTGACTGACCGACTGACTGACCGACTGACCAACTGACTGACCGACCGACTGACTGACTGACCGACTGACTGACTGATTGACCGACTGACTGACTGATTGACCGACTGACTGACTGACCGACTGACTGACTGACTGACCGACTGACTAACTGACCGACGGACTGACTGACTGACCGACTGACTGACTGATTGACCGACTGACTAACTGACCGACTGACTGACTGACTGACTGACTGACTGACTGACCGACTGACTGACTGATTGACCGACTGACTAACTGACCGACTGACTGACTGACTGACTGACTGACTGACTGACCGACTGACTAACTGATTGACCGACTGACTAACTGACCGACTGACTGACTGACCGACTGACTAACTGACCGACTGACTGACTGACCAACTGACTAACTGACCGACTGACTGACTGACTGACCGACTGACTGACTGATTGACCGACTGACTAACTGACCGACTGACTGACTGACTGACTGACTGACTGACCGACCGACTGACTGACCGACTGACTGACTGACTGACCGACTGACTGACTGACTGACCGACTGACTGACTGACCGACTGACTGACTGACATGCTAGCAAGCTGGCTACCTGGCTGAGGAGCTGATTGACAAACAGACTCACTGATTCTTATACTGACTCACTTATTGATTCAAAAAAAAGTCGTTCATGTTCTTATTGCTCAGCCATTGAGTAATCATCAAGTAATCATTTCACCATACGTTATCTAATCTGTTCGTTTTCAGTCGTACCCAAACCCTCCTCGCCTTACTGCAAGGTCGGAGCACGACATTACAAAGATGGAGAAAGTTTGGAAGTGTCTAACATGTCCACCGATAAGAAGACTGCGGCATGCGATCAGTGCTCCTGTAAGGGGGGAAAAATAGAAGGATGTCATCATCTCTTTCACTGTATAATGGATGATCCGAAATGCGTGCGTTATGAGCATCGGGTGGACCAGTGTTGTCCAGCCTGTGGTAAGCTCGAGTATATATTGGTCAAGTTACACGATATGACGTTTTTGGCCACGATTGATTATAGAAATAACCTAGAAATTATAACCAAGGGGTTGAGGATTTTCCTGAAGGGCGTTTCTTACATGTGGTTCTCCCGGACTGTTTCAGCTGGAGTTACTTCCGTCATACATAAAATGTAGCCAGGTTTGTTCATCTAACATTACTTGAAGCAACCTTTAATTAAGAACTATTGGTAATAAAGATCATAACAATGATTCAGAAACCAAAGCTGATTCATGTTGAATTTGTTTCGCGTGTAGTAGGCCTACGAAAACGTACAATCACTCAATCAGCCAATAAGGCATTTAAAACGTGGAACGTTAGCGTGCACGCAAACAAACTTCTTAAAGGCTTCTTCCGGTCAGGGTACGATTGCTAATCAATTTAATTTCTTTTTGACCCAAAAAGTCTCACGTGATTCTTTCTTCAGTTCTAGCTAATCCAAAGCCCCCGGCTCACAGTTGCAAGATCAACGGTCGGTTGTTTAAAGATGGCGAGAGTTCCGAGGTGCTGCATCAATCCGCTGACAAGAGCAGTATAATCTGCCAACAGTGCAGATGTGACGCCGGGAAACACAAGTGTCATAAGATATTCGACTGCGATATTCAGAAACAGGCTTGCGAAAAGTCTGTTAAAATAACTGGACAGTGTTGCCCAGTTTGTGGTATGTAGGAGTTCTCCATTACTTACATTAACTGAGTTAAGTGATAATAAAAATTTAACTTTGTTAACAATTACGTCACAACTAGATCAAAATTTAAATGAATTTGAATATGTAAAAATCATTTTATGTGTACTGCGGTTTTAAGAAATGTATAAAAGCGATCCCTCCAGTGATAAATACTACTTATGTAATAGTCAAAATAAGGTCTGAAAAAGAGATTTGAACCCATGACCTCTCCGATACTGATGCAGTGCTCTACTAACTGAGCTAATTAACTAGCCATTATCATTATGTTGATTCGTATTAAACCCGCAAAGTAAAGAATCAAATGAACTTGAATGTATGGAAAATCATATATGTGTACTGCGGTTTTAAGAAATTTCTGAAAGCCATCCTCGCAGTAATGAACACCTCTTATGTAGATCGAAAATGTTTCGCCTTGCTTCCTTAAGCCTGCTACAACAATGGACAGCAATTGTCACCAGGTGATCAATGGCAGAAGGTTTCTGGAGAAGACTGTGTGACATGCACGTGTCAGCAGGGTGGTATTGCACACTGTACAAGGAAGCCTGGAGGCTGTCAATCAGGTAGGAACCCAATAAAAAGCTGTAGAACGACGCCAAGGAGATTCTGCATTTTTGTCAAAGTAACAATATCATATCCTTGTCGGGTTTTGTGGCCTAAAAATTTCACACGTTTGCAGTGTCATTTGAAGGATGTACGAGACAATGAACGCAGGGTATAAAAACGCTGAAAGTCAACGTAAATATGAAAGCCAAGAAAAGTTTGCTAAACCAGTCTGCAATGCAACTTGATGTTGAAAGCTCCAAAAAAAACCTGCCGGGATAACCACGAACAATTATTGTGTTTATCTGCTCTCGAGCTCGTTCAGACCAAGATTTTTTTCTTTGTCTAATATGACTTTAACACAGAATTTCAGGATTAGTAGAACATCTTTCAGTTGTTTTTTTTTTAACCCTAGCTTGTTCTTAATGAATAATTTCAGTGTTATAAATTATCAGCTATGAATTATTTTGTGACTGTTTTGTCATGTTTCGGATTTTTACTTTCCAGAATAAAATGGTCTTTAGCAGCTGAGCTGAAGTGCCGGACAAGGGCAACAAATGGAATTCACATGAATTTTAAGACCTTGCTAAACTGTGTTAAATTGTGTAAAGTAAGATAAGAATAAAATCTCAGTTAATCTGAGTAAGAGTGGAACTGAAGTATTTAATTGGGTAGATGACTGAACGCAGATACTGACTGGCCTGTTCCTGACAGTACACCTGTGGTAATATGCAAAAAGAAAGAAAAAGAAAAAGAATAAAACAAAACAAAACAAAACAAAACAAAACAAATCAAAAAACTAAAACGAGGCAAGCCAGTTAGGTTACACCTCATTGAGATGGAAATTTGACCCCTGAAAATCACTCAGCCGTGCAAGGTCAAACTCTTGGGCTTAGTCTGTAGTCCCAACTTTTCGAGAGCCTCACTCACAGAGTTCCAGCGGCATATCGACGTCACTCCAACAACTCCCTTCAGCACCCTAACATCAATTTTTAGTTGATGAGTTTTTTTTACTCGTGTAACGTCTTCGTTGAAAAGGAGGGACTGCTCGCAGTCCACGAGCTGGGGAAAAAAATTGGAGTAAGACCTAGGCAAAGGAGGGATAGATTCTCGCCTTAATCCATTGCTTCTCCTTCGTGAACTCGGCCCAGATCCCTGTAATATTTGCTTGCTCTCCACTGATCGCAACACCTGCAAAGGATAAATTTTTGTCGTATTGACTGCTTGTTACTTTCATGAAGGCCTCAGATGTGTCTCCCATCTAGCACGTTTTGTCCATAATTCCTTGGATTTAATATATCGCTGTTCTCTTAGGGATGTTTCCTTTTTACGGTTCAAGCAGGGAAATACGCTCTTTCAGTAAGGAAACGCTTTGAATGACTTTTGTCTCCAGAAGTGTACTCTTGGAGGCTTCCTAGGCTCGCCCTCCTATTATACACGTATGGGGAAATTAAACCAAATTTATAATCGCTTTATTCTACAACCTACTCAGAAAAACATTGAAGCAATGGTCAAACGAATAAACCAAGCCCTGTAGAAGCCAAATCAGTGTGATTCACTCACGTAAATTGCCTTTGAACATAAAGAATTGTCGGTCAATTGCGGTACACTGAAGTAAATGAAAACTGGAGAACTAATAGGGACTAAATAAACTAATTTACATAATAACATGTTCTATTTTATTAATCGTGCTAATTTGTCTAATTATGCTGATGATGACCAAATTTATTTAGTGATCATGATTCCGAGGTGGTAAAGTCCGTAATTAATGGCGATCTCGCTGTTGCGAGTCGTTGGTTTGACGACAATAAGCTAGTGCTCGACCTCGAGAAATGTAAATGTATTATTCTTCCAAATAGGTATCCTTGTGATCTTTCCTTTAGTATTAATGATGTACAGGTTCCTATTGTAGACCACTTTGAACTTTTAGGCATAACTATCGAAAACTCGCTAAATTTTTTAGTAAACACATTTGCAAGGTTACTAAGAAAGTTGGAAATAAGTTAGGTGTTTGAGCAGGCTAAGAACGCGCTATCAGTTTCTTCGAAGACAAGCCTCTACAACTCGTATGTAATGTCATATTTCACTTACTGTTCTGCGATTTGGCATAATTGCAATCAGTCTAAAAAGCAGAAGGTGGAAAGGCTCAATGTGAGAGCTCTAAAGTGTGTCTACAACAAACGGGTGCCCCTTTATGGCGATGACTACGGCTTATAATAATTTTTAAAGCTGTAAAGGTATGTTACCTGGATATATAAGTGACTTGTTTGTTGTACGTAATAATGTGAAGTGCTTGAGATGCACCAACAACCTTGTTGTCCCACATAGGAAAACTACAAACTTCGGCTTAAGAACTACAACTTCTATTGTTGCCAAAGTGTGGAATTTTTTACCGGATGAATTAAGTTCAATGGCAACCCTTAAGGAATTTAAGAATGCTATAGGAGAGTTAAACTTAAAATGTAATAATCTCATGATTTTTAGAATGTTAGTTAATAATTGATCCAATCAGATGTGTCACATGTAAATTACAGATGCGTCAGATGTTTCCCAGATGCGCCGCATGAATTTCCGAGGTTCCAGGGGTCTCATAAACTAGTGGCATGCGTCACAGATCTGTGGCATGCGTTACAGACCTTTGGTATGCGTGAACAGTTGCCTTACAGATACGTGTGCTCAGATGCGTCACATCCAGTACAGATGCTTCACATGTAAACTACAGTGCGTCAGATGTTTCCCAGATGCGCCGCATAAATTCCCGAGGTCCCAGGGGTCTCATAAACACGTGGCTTCCGTCACAGATCTGTGGCATGCGTTACAGATCTGTGGCATGCGTGAATAGATGTCTCACAGATACGTGTGCTCAGATGCGTCACATCTAGTACAGATGCGTCACATTTAAATTACAGATGCGTCAGATGTTTTCCAGATGCGTGTCATGACTCCCCGAGGTCCCAGGGGTCTCATAAACTCGTGGTTTGCGTCACAGATCTGTGGCATGCGTGAATAGATGCCTCACAGATACGTGTGCTCAGATGAGTGACATCTAGTACAGATGAGTCACATGCAAATTACAGATGCGTCAGATGTTTCACAGATGCGCCGCATAAATTTCCGAGGTCCCACGGGTCTCATATACCCGTGGCATGCGTCACAGATCTGTGGTATGCATTACAGATCTGTGGCATGCGTGAATAGATGCCTTACAGATACGTGTGCTCAGATGCGTCCCATCTAGGACAGATGCATGACATGTAAATTACAGATGCGTGAGATGTTTCCCAGATGCGCCGCATAATTTCCCGAGGTTCCAGGGGTCTCATAAACCCGTGGCACGCGTCACAGATCTGTGGCATGCGTTAAAGATCTGTTGCATGCGTGAAAAGATGTCTCACAGATACGTGTGCTTAGATGCATCACATCTAAGGCAGATGCGTCACATTTAAATTACAGATGCGTCAGCTGTTTACCAGATACGTGCTATGAATTCTCGAGGTACCAGGAGTCCCATAAACCCGAGGCTTGCGTCACAGATCTGTGGCATGCGTTACAGATCTGTGGCATGCGTAAATAGATGCCTCACAGATACGTCTGCTCAGATGCGTCACATCTAGTACAGTTGCGTCACATGTAAATTACAGATGCGTCTGATGTTTTCCATATACGACACCTAAATTCCTGAGGTCTCAGGGGTCTCATAAACACGTGGCTTGGGTCATCATCATCATCATCATCATCATCATCTTTATTTGCCTTATTTTAACAATTAAAAAATAGTTAATTACAGCGATAACAGTTAGAAGGCGAGGAGACCCAAGAAGCCACCAGGCTTATGGGAGAGCCACCTCACTTAGAATAATAAATTAAGTAAAGAAAAATTGCTGCGAATGTGCGGCTTGGCCAATTCAGTGATTATTTAAGTAAAAAAATTGTGCAATTTCGCTTTAAAGCTAAGAAAGTTTGACGAACGAGTGACTGAAATAGGGAGAGAGTTCCAAATTTTAGGACCTTGGTAGAGAATTGTAAACTGCTTGACATTTGTACGGCATAAATGCGTTTGATAATTACTGGCTGTTCTGGTACTATAGTTGTGAATTTGGCTATTCCTTACAAAAAGATCGAGAAGCAATGGGGGCAAGAAATTACTTTTGAAATAAAACATAAATTTAGCGATTTCAAACGTATTGACTTGGAAAATATGTAAAATTCCTAGTTTGGAGAATAAAGGGGCAGATTGGTCTCGATAGTCTGAGTTGGTGATAGCCCGCACAGCTCGCTTTTGCAAATAATAAATTCTATTTAAGTTAGATACGTATGTGGACGACCAGACGGAGTTACAATAGACGATATAAGGATAAACTAAGGTGTAACACAAAGTGGGCTTGGTTGCAGAGGATAGGGAAAAGCGAGACCTAAATATAATACCTACTGATTTAGCGATTTGTTTACATACATAGCTGATATGGTAGTTCCAGGTGAGATGATTGTCAATATAGACCCCAAGGAATTTAGTTACATTAGCTTGTTGTTGGGGTTTACCTCCAAAGGAGAGAGAAATGCTGGAGTTAAATTTCTTCTGTCTGGGTTTAAGAATGATATAGTTGGTTTTCTTTACATTAACTGAAAGCTTGTTACATTCTTGCCAAACGTCAATGTTTTGGAGTTCATCATTAAGTATAGATTCTAAGCAATTTAGATTTGAGTGAGAATAAAAGATACTGGTGTCATCAGCAAAAAGTAGAGGGTCTGATAGTTCAGAGGCATTAGGAAGGTCATTAATGAATAGAATAAACAATAGTGGGCCTAAAATCGAACCTTGAGGGACACCACACTTGATGGTTTGCATCGGAGAGCAAGCTTGATTGAATTGGACAAATTGCTGGCGGAAAGAAAAGTAGCTTTTAAACCACTGCAGAGCCACGTCACGGATACCATAGTGCTCCAGTTTGGCAAACAAGATATGGTGGTCGAGAGTGTCGAATGCTTTGAAAAGATCTAGGAAAACACCCACCGTTGTTTGGTGTTGGTCGATTGCAGATGCAATTTGGTTTACCAAATGAATTAGCGTGTGCGATGTTGAGTGATTTTTCCGAAATCCGAACTGACAGCGGTAAAGTAAATCATGTTTTTCGGAAAATTCTACTAAGCGATTGTATATGACTTTTTCGAAAAATTTGAAAAAATTAGACAACAAAGAAATGGGTCTGTAGTTTACAGGAAAGCTAGGATCCTCTGCCTTGAAGATGGGAATGATTTTAGCGATTTTAAGTTTGTCCGGGAAAATGCCTTTTAGTAAAGATATATTGATGATATTTGCCAAAGGAGCAGAAATAAGGTGAGATGAATATTTAATGACATGCATTGAGATACTGTCAGAGCCAGGAGCTTTCTTTGAAGCGAACATGCTACAAATACTCTCCAGTTCACTAGTTGTGGTGGGCTTTAAGTTAAATGGAGGGATATTTGTTGTAACCGAGATAAGAACGAAAAGAAGGATTCACGCTGGGTATAGAACTAGCTAGGTTAGGACCAATGTTTGTAAAGTATTTGGAGAATATGTCAGCGATCTCCATTGGATCCGTTAATGTTCTGCCTTCAGATTTAAATAATGTGGGAAGAGATGACTTATTTTTACGCTTGTTGATAACCTCGTCTAACAATTTCCAAGTTGTTTTGAGGTCATTTCTGGTTTTCTCAAATTTGGAGTCATAGTATTTTTTTTGGCAATGCGAATGAGATGGGTGAGTTTGTTTTTGTAGGCTTTCTACTTCGTTTCAGAAAATGTGGAGGGCGATGTGACGAGCTTTTTGTAGAGTCTGTTGTTCTTGTTAACTGATTTTAGAAGTCCAGGGCTAAGCCATGGGGAAAAGAACGTGTTCACCTGTTTACCTTTGAAAACCTTTAGGGGAAAACAGGCATTGTAGACGCTGGAGTATTCTTCAATAAAATAATTATAGGCCTCATTGGGATCTTCCATGTTGCGAAATGAGGACCATTTTACGTTTGAAAGGTTCTCGTTGAATTTTTGCAAGTTATCGTTATTGAATGTGCGCATCATAATTTTCCTTTCTGCGCAGCGCGTTAGGATTGCGTCGTTAATATATGCCAAAACAGGTAAGTGGTCAGATAAATCATATAGTATGATGCCACTAAAAAAATTATGTGTAAGGTTGTTGGTGAATATGTTGTCAATTAGTATCGCAGAGTATGAGGTGAGGCGCGCTGGATTGGAGATGAGAGGAAGAAAGGCGTGTGAAAATAAGCTGTCAATAAATTCCTGTGTTAAAGCATGATGATTGTATTGAAGAAGGTCTACGGGTCACAGATCTATGGCATGCGTTACAGATTTGTGGAATGCATGAATAGCTGCCTCACTGATACGTGTGCCCACAGGCGTCGCATCTAGTACAGATGCTTGACATGTAAATCCAAGAGGCGTCAGATGTCTCCCAGACGCGCCGAGGTCCCAGGGTCTCATAAACACGTGTCTTGCGCCACAGATCTGTGGCATGCGTTAGAGATCTGTGGCATGCGCTTATAGCTGCCTCACTGATACGTCTGCTTACATGCGTCGCATCTAGTACATATGCTTTACATGTAGATCCCAGAGGCGTTAGATGTTTCCCATATGCGCCGTATAATTTCCTGAGGTCCCAGTGGTATCATAAACGTGTGGCTGGCGTCACAGACCTGTGGCATGCGTTACAGAGCTGTGGTATGCATGGATAGCTGAATCCCTGATAGGTGTGTTCAGATAAGTCGCATCTAGTAGAGATGCTTCACCTGTAGATCCCAGAGGAGTCAGATGTCTCTCAGATGCGCGGCATAGATTCCCATAATCCCAAGGGTCTCATAAACCCGTGGCTTGCGTCATAGATCTGTGGCATGCGTTACAGAGCTGTGACATTCGTGAATAGATGCCTCACTGATAAGTGTGCACAGATATGTCAAATTTAGTACAGATGCTTCACATGTAAATCCCAGAGGCGTCAGATGTTTCCCATATGCGCGGCATAAATTCCCGAGATGCCAGGGGTCTTATAAATCCGCGGTATGAGTCACAGATCTGTGGCATGCGTTATAGAACTGTGGCAGGCGTGAAAAGATGCCTCACTGATATGTGTGCTCAGATAAGTCGAATCTAGTACAGATGCTTTACATGTAAAGCCCAGAGGCGTCAGATATTTTCTAGGTGCAGCGCATGATTTCCTGAGGTCCCAGGGATTTCATAAATCCTTGGCTTGCGTCACAGATCTGTGGCATGCGTTACAGAGCTGTGGCATGAGTGAATAGCTGCCTCGCTGATACATGTGCTGAGATAAGTCTCATTTAGTATGGATGCTTCACATGTAAATCCCAGAGGCGTCAGAGGTTTCCCAGATGTGCCCTATAAGTTCCTAAGGTCCCAGGGGTCTTAAAAACCCGTGGCTTGTTTCACAGATCTATGACATGCGTTACAGGGCTGTGGCATGCGTGAGAGGATGCCTCCCAGATAAGCGTGCTTAGATGCGTCACATGTAGTAGAGATGCGTCACATGTAAACTACAGAGGCGCCAGATGTTTCCCAGAAGCGTGAATCTATTTCTGAGGTCCCAGTGGTCTCATAAACCCGTGGCTTGCGTCAGAGATTTTTGCATGCGTTACAGAGCTCTGGCATGTGTGAGAAGGTGCCTCCCAGATACGAGTGCTGAGATGCGTCACATGTAGTAGAGATTCGTCACATGTAAACTACAGAGGCGTCACATGTTTTCAGAAGCGTGCATCTATTCCCGAGGTCCAAGGGGTCTCATAAATCCGTGGCTTACGTCACAGATCTGTGGCATTCGTTACAGATCTGCGGCATGCGTGAGAAGATGCCTCCCAGGTACGAGTGCTGAGATGCGTCACATGTAGTAGAGATGCGTCATATGTAAACGACAGAGGCCTTAGATGTTTCCCTGAAGTGTGCATCTATTCCCGATGTCCCAGCGGTGTTATGAACCCTTGGCTGGCGTCGCAGATCTATGGCATGCGTTACAGAGGTGTGATATGCGTGAATAGATGCCTCACTGATACGTGTACTCAGATAAGTCACCTTTAGTACAAATGCTTCACATGTAAATTACAGAGGCGTTAAAAGTTTCCCAGAAGCGCCGTATATATTCCCGAGGTCCTAGGGGTGTCATACACACGTGTCTTGCGTCACAGATCTGTGGCATGCTTTACAGGTCTGTGGCATGCGCGAGAGGATGGCTCCCTGATACGTGTGCTCACATGCGTCACATAAAGTAGAGATGCGTCACATGTATACTACAGAGACGTCATATGTTTTCCTGAGACTTGCATCTTTTCCCGAGGTCCCAGGGGTCTCATCAACCCGTGGCTTGTGTCACAAATCTGTGGCATGCGTTTCAGATCTGTGGCATGCGTGAGAAAATGCCTCCCAGATACCTGTGCTCACATGCGTCACATGAGGTAGAGATGCGTCACATGTATACTACAGAGGCGTCAGATGTTTTGCAGAAACGTGCTTCTTTTCCCGAGGTCCTAGGGGTCTCATCAACCCGTGGCTTGTGTCACAAATCTGTGGCATGCGTTTCAGCCTCAGATCTAGAACAGATGCTTCGCATGTAAATTACAGATTTGTCAGATGTTTCCCAGAAGCGTGCATCTAATCCCGAGGTCCCAGGGTTCTGATAGACCTGTGGCTTGTGTCACAGATCTGTGGCATGCGTTACAGATCGGTAGCATGCGTGAGAAGATGCCTCTTAGATACGTGTGCTCACATGCCTCAGATCTAGAACAGATCCACGTGATCCCAGGGGACTCATAGAGCCGTGGCTTGCGTCACAGATCTTTGGCATTCGTTACAGATCTGTGGCATACATGAGAAAATGCATACCACATACGAGTACTGAGATGCGTCACATGTAGTAGAGATGCGGCACATGTAAACTACAGAGGCGTCAGATGTTTCCCAGAAGCGTGCATCTCCTCTCGAGATCCCAGTGGTCTCATAAAACTGTGCCTTGCGTCACAGATCTGTGGCATGCGTTACAGAACTGTTGCATTCGTGAGATGTCTCCCAGATACGTGTGCGGAGATGCGTTACATGTAGTAGAGATGCGTCACATGTATACTACAAAGGCGTCAGATGTTTTCCAAAAGCGTGCAGCTATTTCCCAGGTCCCAAGAGTCTCATAAACCCGTGGCTTGCGTAACAGATCTGTGGCATGCGTTAGAGATCTGTGGCATGCGTGAGAAGATGGCTCCCAGATGCGTTTTCAGAGGTTCCGCCCATGTAGTGGCCAACCTTCACACGCATGCCACCCTGGCGTCAGACATTTCCCAGAGTCAGGCTTTGAATCTCGAGGTCCCCAGGGTCTAGTGCACCTGGGAACATAATCTCAGCTCGCTGGCATGCGGAAAAGAGCTGTAGCATACGTTAGAAGATTGCTCCCCGATGCGTTTGCAGAGGTTCCTCTCATGAAGTGGCCGACCTTCGCACGCATGCGACTTCGGCGTCAGACATTCCCCAGAGTCGTGCTCTAAATCTCGAAGTCCCCAGAATCTAGTGCATCTGGGAATAGAATTTCAGCCCACTGGCATGCGTGACAGAGCTGTGGCATGCGTGAGAAGATTGCTCCTCGATGTGTTTGCAAAGGTTACTCTCATGTAGTGGCCGACATTCGCACGCTTGCTACTCCGGCGTCAGACATTTCCCAGAGTTCTGCTTTGAATCTCGAGGCTCCCAGTGTTTAGTGCACCTGGTAATAAAATTTCAGCTCGTTGGCATGCGTAACAGAGCTGTGGCATGTGTGAGAACATGGCTTCCCGATGCGTTTGCAGAGATTCCTCTCATGTAGTGGCCAACCTTAGTACGCATGCCACTCTGGCGTCATACATTTGCCAGAGTCGTGCTTTGAATCTCGAGTTTCCCAGTGTCTAGTGCACCTGGGAATAAAATTTCAGCACGCTAGCATGCGTAACAGAGCTGTGGCATACGTGAGAAGATGGCTCCTCGAGACGTTTGCAGAGATTCCTCTCATGTAGTGGCCAACCGTCGCACGCATGCCACTCCAGTGTCGTACATTTCCCAGAGTCGTGCTTTAAATCTCGAGTTCCCCAGGGTGTAGTGCACCTGGGATTACAATTTCAGCTCACTGGCTTGCGGAACAGAGCTGTCGCATGCGTGAGAAGATGGCTACCCGATGCGTTTGCAGATATTCCTCTCATCTAGTGGCCACCCTTCGCGCGCATGCAACTCCGACTTCATACATTTCCCAAAGTCGTGCTTTGAACCTCGAGTTCCCCAGAATCTAGTGCGCCTGGAAATAAGATTTCAGCTCGCTGCCATGCGTAAAAGAGCTGTGGCATGTGTAAGAAGATGGCTCCACCATGCGTTTGCAGAGATTATTCTCATGTAATGGCCAACCTTCGCACGCATGCCACTCCGGCGTCATACATTTCCTAGAGTCGTGCTTTGAATCTCGAGTTGGCCAGTGTCTAGTGCACCTGGGTATAAACTTTTAGCTCGATGGCATGCGTAAGAGAGCTGTGGCATGCGTGAGAAGATGACTCCCCGATGCATTTGCAGAGGTGCCTCTCGTGTAGTGGCCAACCTTCGCACACATGCCACTCCGGCGACGGTGAAATGAACCTGGACTCCAGTTTGAGCTCGGTGGCATGCGTTACTGAGACGTGGCATGCGTGAGAATAAGCCTCCCCCTTTCGTTTGCACAGGTGCCCCAGAGTGCAAGGGAGCTCATTCGCATGCATGCTACTCCGGCGCCCGTGCTTTCCCGGAATCGCGCGTCTATTCCCGAGGTCCCTTGGGTCTAGTGAACCTGGGACTCCAGTTAGAGTGCACTGGCGTACGTTACAGAGACGTGGCATGCGTGTGAATTAGCCTTTCCCCTTCGTTTGCACAGGTTCCTCAGAGTGCAAAGGAGCTCATTCCCACGCATGCCACTCCGGCGTTTGTGATCTCCCGGTATCGCGCGTCTATTCTCGAGGTCGCTTGGGTCTAGTGAACCTGGGATTCCAGTTTGAGCTCAGTGCATGTGTTACAGAGACGTGGGATGCGTGAGAAAAAGCCTCGCCGCTTAGTTTGCAAAGGTGCCTCAATGTGCAGGGGGGCTCATTCGCACGTAAGCCACTACGGCGCCCGTGATTTCCAGGAGTCGCGCGTCTATTGGTGAGGTCCCTTTGGTCTAGTGAACCTGGGAGTCTAGTTTTAGTGCGATAGCATGCGTTACAGAGATGTGGCATGCGTGACAAAAAACCTCCCCGCTTCGTTTGCACAGGTGCCTCAGAGTGCAGGGGGGCTCATTCGCACGCACGCCACCCCGGCACCCGTAGTTTCCTGGAGTCGCACGTCTATTCCCGAGGTCCTTTGGATCTAGTGAGCCTTGGATTCCAATCTGAGTGCGTTGCATGTGTTACAGAGACGTGGAAGTCATGAGAAAAAGCCTGCAACCTTCGCTTTTACAGGTGACTCAGAATACTGGGGAGCTCATTCTCATGCATGCCACTCCGACTCCCGTGATTTCACGGAGTAACGCTTCTATTCCCATGGTTCCTTGGGAGTAGTAAACCTTGGATTTCAGTTTCAGCGCTGTCTCATGCGTTACAAAGACGTTGCATGCGTGAGAATAAGCCTACCACCTTTGTTTGCATAGGTGCCTCAGAGTGCGGGGGAGCTCATTCGCACGCATGCCACTCCAGCGCCTATTATTTTCCGGAGTCGCGCGTCCACTCCCGAAGTCCCTTGGGTCTAGTGAACCTTGGATTCCAGTTTGAGTGCGGTGGCATGCGTTACAGAGATGTAGCATGCGTGAGAACAAGCCTTGCCCTTTCGTTTGCACAGGTTCCTTATAGTGCAGGAGGGCTCATTCGAACGCATGCCTCTCCAGTGCCTCTGTTTTCCCTGAATCGAGCGTGCATTACCAAGGTTCCTTGAGTCTATGGAACTGGGGATTCCAGTTTGAGCGCGTTGGCATGCGTTATAGAGGAGTAGCATGCGTGAGAATAAGACTCCTCCCTTCGAATTCACAGCTGCCTCAGAGTGCAGGGGGCTCACTCGCACGCATGCCACTCCGGAGCCCTTGTTTTTCCGGAGTTGAAGGTTCTTTTACGAGGTCCCTTGGGTCTAGTGAACCGGAGATTCTAGTTTGAGCACGGTGGCATGCATTACAGTGACGTGGCATGCGTGAGAATACGCCTCTCCCTTAGATTGCACAGGTGCCTCAGAGAGTAGGGAAGCCCATTCTCACGCATGCCACTCCGACGCCCTTGATTCCCCAGAGTCGCCGGTAAATTTCCGAGGTTCCTCGCGTCTATCGAACCTGGGATTCCAGTTTAAGCGAGGTGGCATGCGTTACAGAGACGTGGCAGGCGTGAGAACAAGCCTTCCCCTTTCGTTTGCATAGGTGCCTTTGAGCGTAGGTTGGCTCATTCACACCCATGCGACTCCAGCGCCTGTGATTTCCCTGAGTCGCGCGTCTATTCCCGAGGTCCCTTGCCATTAGTGAACCTAGGATTCCAGTTTGAGCACCGTGGCATGCGTTACAGAGATGTGGCATGCGTGAGAACGAGCCTCCACCCTACGTTTGCACAGGTGCTTCAGAACATAGCGGGTCGCATTCTCACGCATGCCACTTCGACACCCGTAATTTCGCGGAGTCGCGCGTCTATTCCCAAGGTCACTTGTGTCTAGTGAACCTGGGATTTCAGTTTGAGCGCGGTGGCATGCATTACAGAGAAGTGACCTTTTTGTGAGAACAAGCCTTCCCCTTCGTTTGCACAGGTTCCTCAGAGTGCAGGGGGGCTCATTCTCACGCATGCCATTCCGGTGCCCGTGATTTTCCTGAGTCGCACGTCTATTGTCGTGGTCCCTTGGGTCTAGTGAATCTGAGTCACGCGTCTATTTCCAAGGTCACTTGTGTCTAGTGAACTTGGGATTCCAGTTTGAGCGTGGTGGCATGCGTTACAGAGGAGTGGCATGCGTGAGAACAAGGCTCTCCACCTCGTTTGCATATGTTCCACAGAGTACAGGAGAGCTCATTCTCACGCATGCCACTCCGGCGCTCGTGCTTTCCCGGTGTCGTGCATCTATTCCCGAAGTCCCTTTGGTCTAGTGAACCTGGGATTCCAGTCTGAGCGTGGTGGTATTCGTTACGGCGGAGTGGCATGCGTGAGAACATGCCTCCTTTCATTTGCAGAGGTTTCTCAGACACTAGGAGGGCGCATTCTCACGCAAGGCACTCCAGCGCCCGTGGTTTTCCGGAGTAGCGCGTCTACTCCCGAGGTCCCTTTGGTCTAGTGAACCTGGGACTCCAGTTGGAGAACGGTGGCATGCGTTACGGCAGAGTGGCATGAGTGAGGACATGCCTCCCCCTTCGTTTGCAAAGGTTCCTTAGATCCTAGGCGGCGCTCATTCTCACGCATGCCACTCTGGCGCCAGTGATTTCCTGGAGTAGCGCATCTATTCCCGAAATCCCTTGGGTCTAGTGAGCCTAGGATTCCACTTAGAGCGCGGTGGCATGCGTTACGGTGGAGTGGCATGCGTAAGAACATGCTCCCCCCTTCATTGCACAAGTTCCCATGAATCTAGGGAGCGCATTCCTATGCATAGCACTCCATTGCCCGTGATTTTCCGGAGTAGTGCGTTTATTCCATAAGTCCCTTGGGTCTAGTGAGACATGGCATCCAGTTAGAGCGCGGTGGCATGCGTTACGGCGGAGTGTGATGCGTAACAACATGCCTCCCCCTTCCTTTGCACGGGTGCCTCAGAGCCTGGGGGTGCATTCTCAAGCATGCCACTCCGGCGTCCATGATCTCCCGGAGTAGCGCGTCTATTTTCGAGGTCCCTTGGGTCTAGTGAACATGGGATTGGAGTTGGCGCACGGTGGCATGTGTTACGGCGGAGAGACATGAGTGAGAACATGCCTCCCCCTTTCGTTTCCAAAGGTTTCTCAGAGTCTAGGGGAGCACCTTATCACGCATGCCACTCTGGTGCCCGTTATTTCCTGGAGTAGCGCATCTATTCCCGAAATCCCTTTGGTCTAGTGAGCCTAGGATTCCAGTTATAGTGCGGTGGCATGCGTTACGGTGGAGTGGCATGCGTGAGAACATGCTCCCCCTTCGTTTGCACAGGTTCCTCGGAGCCTAGGGGGGCGCATTCTTACGCATGCCACTCCATCGCCCGTAATTTTCCGGAGAAGCGCGTTTATTCCCTAGGTCCCTTTGGTCTAGTGAAACTAGGCATCCAGTTTGAGCGCGGTGACATGCGTTACGGCAGATTGGGATGATTAAGAACGTGCCTCTCCCTTCCTTTGCACAGGTGCCTCATAGCCTAGGGGGGCGCATTCTCAGGCATGCCACTCTGGCGCCCGTAATTTTCCGGAACCACGCGTCCATTCCCGAGATTCTTTAGGTAAAGTGGACCGGCGATTCCAGTTTGAGCACGGTGGCATGCGTTACGGTGGAGTGGCATGCAAAGGAAGGGTTAAGGCTTGTTCTCACGCATGGCACTTGTACGTAACGCATGCCAAAGCGGCCAAAATGGAATCCCAGGTTCACTTGACCCGAGGGACCTCGAGAATAGACGCGCAACTCCAGAAAATGCTGGGCGCCGGAGAGGTATGAGTGCGAATGAGGCGGCATGCACTCAGAGGCACCTGTGCAAAGGAAGGGATGAGGCTTGTTATCCCGTATGCCACTTCTACGTAACGCATTCCGAAGCGGCGAAGATGGAATCCCAGGTTCACTGGACCCAAGGAAAGTCGGGAATAGACGTGCAACTCCGGAAAATCACGGGCACCGGAGTAACATCTGTTCGAATGCGCCCACTTGCATGCTAAGGCACCTGTGGAGAGGAAGGCTTGAGGCTTGTTCTCACGCATGCCACTTCTACTTAACGCATACGAAAGTGGTCAAATTGGAATCCCAGGTTCACTTGACCCAAGGGAGGTCGGGAATTGACGCGCAACTCCTGGAAATTACAGGCCCCGGAGTGGCTTGCGTGCGAATGAACTTTCATGCACTCTGAGCTATCTTTGGAAAGGAAGGGTTGAGGCTTGTTCTCACGCATGCCACTTCTACGTAACGCATGCCAAGGCGGGCGGAATGGAATCCCAAGTTCACTGGATCCAACCCATTTCGGGAACAGATGCGCAACTCCGGGAAATAACGGGCGCTGGAGTGGCATGCGTGCGAATGAGCCCCCATGCACTATGAGACAGCTGTGCAAAGGAAGGGTTGAAGCTTGTTCTCACGCATGCCACTTCTACGTAACGCGTGCCAAAGCGGCCAAAATGGAATCCCAGGTTCATTGGACCAAAGAGATCACGGAAATAGAAGCGCAACTCTGGGAAATTACGGGTGCCGGAGTGAAATGCGTGCAAATGAGCCCCCATTGCACTCTGAGGCACCTGTGCAAAGGAAGGGTTCACGCTTATTCTCACGCATGCCACTTCAACGTAATGCCTGCCAAGGCGGCCAAATGGAATCCCATATTTGCTGGACCCAAGGGACCTCGGGAATAGACGCGCAACTCCGGAACTTACGGGCGCCGGAGTGGCATGCATGCGAATGAACCCCGATGCCCTCTCAGGCACCTGTGCATAGCAAGGGTTGAGGCTTGTACTCACGCATGCCACTTCTACGTAACGCATGGAAAAGCGGTCAAAATGGAATCCCAGTTTCAGAGGACCCAAGACACCTCGGGAATAAATGCGCAACTACGGGAAATAACGGGCGTCGGAGTGGCATGCGTTGGATTAAACACCCATGCACTCTTAGGCACATGTGCAAAGGAAGGGTTGAGGCTCGTTCTCACGCATCCCACTTATACGTAACGCATGCCAAAGCGGCCAAAATAGAATCCCAGCTTCACTTGACCCAAGGAACCTGGTGAAAAGGCACGCAACTCCGGGAAATCACGGGCGCCAGAGTGTGTGCCAATGCGTGCGAATGAACCCCTATGCACTCTAAGGCAACTGTCCAAAGAAAGGGTTAAGGCTTGTTCTCACGCATGCCACCTCTACGTAACGCATGCCAAAGCCACCAAAATGGAATCCAGGTTCAATGGACCCAAGGGCCCTCGGGAATAGACGCGCAACTACGGGAAATGACGGGGCGCCAGAGTGGCATGCGTTCGAATGAATCCCCATGCACTCCTAGGCACGTGTGCAAATGAAGGGTTGAGGCTTGTTCTCACGCATGCCACCTCTACGTAACGCATGCCAAAGCCACCAAAATGGAATCCAGGTTCAATGGACCCAAGGGACATCGGGAATAGACGCGCAACTCTGGGAAATTACTGGCGCCGGAGTGGCATGCGTAAGAATGAGCCCAACTGAACTCTTAGGCACCTGTAAACAACAAGGGGTGAGGGTTGTACTCACGCATGCCACTTCTACGTGACGCTTGCAAACGCGGCTAACGTGGAATCCCAGATTCACTAGACACAAGAGACCTCTGGAATAGAAGTGCAACTCCGGGAAATCACGGGCGCCGGAGTGGCATGCGTGAGAATGAGCCCCACTGCACTCTTAGGCACCTGTAAAAAAGAGAGGTTGAGGCTTGTTCTCACGCTTGCCACTTCTACATAACGCATGCCAACACGGCCAAAATTGAATCCCATGTTCGCCAGACCTAAGAGACCACGGGAAGGGACGCGCAACTCCGGGAAATTACGGGCGCCGGAGTGGCATGCGTCAGAGTGAGTCCCATCGCACTTTGAGGCACCTGTGTAAACCATGGGGTTAGGCTTGAACTCACGCATGCCACTTCTACGTAACGTATGCCAAAGCGGCCAAAATGGAATCTCAGGTTCACTAGACACAAGAGACCTTGGGAATAGACGTGCAATTCCGGGAAATCAAGGGCACCGGAGTGGCATTCGTGAGAGTAAGTCCCATCGCACTCTGAAGGACCTGTGTAAACCAAGGGGTGAGGCTTGCACTCACGCATGTAACTTCTACGTAACGCATGCCAACGCGCACGAAAAAGAATCCCAAGTTAACTAGACACAAGGGACCTCGGGAATAGACGCGCAACTATGGGAAATGACGGGCGTTGGAGTGGCATGCGTGAGAGTGAGACCCACCGCACTCTGAGGCAACTGTGTAAACCTGCGTTTCGTGGAAGTAGCATGCGTAGGTACAAGGCTCACCCCCTTCTTTCGCACATGTGCCTCATAGCGCACAGCCTCTCACTCTCTCGCATGCCACTCCGGCGCCCGTCATTTCCCGGAGTTGCGCGTCTATTCCCCAACTAACTCCCCTGGGTCTATTGAACCTGGGATTCCATTTTGGCCGCGTTGTCATGCGTTTCGTGGAAGTGGTATGCGTGAGTACAAGGCTCACCCCCTTCTTTCGCACATGTGCCTCATAGTGCACAGCCTCTCACTCTCACGCATGCCACTCCGGCGCCCGTGACTTCCCGGAGTTGCGCGTCTATTCCCCAACTAACTCCCCTGGGTCTATTGAACATGGGATTTTATTTTGGCGGCGTTGTCATGCGTTTCGTGGAAGTGGCATGCGTGATTACAAGGCTCATCCCCTTCTTTCGCACATGTGCCTCACTCTCACTAATGCCACTCAGGCGCCCGTCATTTCCCGGAGTTGCGCGTCTATTCCCCAACTAACTCCCCTGGGTCTAGTGCACCTGGGATTCCATTTTGGCCGCGTTGTCGTGCGCTTCGTGCAAGTGGCGTGCGTAAGGACAAGGCTCACCCCCTTCTTTCGCACACGTGCCTCACTCTCACGCATGCCACTCCGCCTACCTGTTACTGGATCATTCCTAGCCACGATTAAGTACAGACAATGCAAGATCCAAGAACGAGTTTACGTCATTAGAAACCAGTCATCGTCGCTCCTCAGCAGACGAGCCTGTGTCGATATCGGTCTTGTCCAACGCCTCGACGCAGACGTTGAAGAACTGAGTACGCAAGTACCTAACTTTAGAACGGAATTCCCAAAGTTGTTTACCGGACTCGGGAAGATGACAACGGAATATCGTATTGCCCTTTAACCTGACGCCCAGCCAGTGTGCCTGTACACACCAAGAGGAGTTCCCCACCCATTACTCCCTAAAGTAAAGGAGGAATTAGAGAGGATGATTCAAGAAGGAGTCATCTCCCCAGTTACAGAGCCAACCGAATGGTGCTCCGGGATAGTCCCCGTCCTCAAGCCAAACGGAAAAGTTCGCATCTACGTAGACCTAGTCCAACTCAACAAAAGCGTTAAGAGAGAGGTCCATCCAATGTATTCCTTAGATGAAAGCCTAGCAAAGCTGAGTAAAAGTAGAGTCCTCAGCAAACTCGACGCTAATAGCGGATATGGCAACTCCCTCTCGACAAGGAGTCCCGCCTACTTACAACCTTCATCACGCCATACGGTCGTTACTGTTTTAATCGTCTTCCCTTTGGGATCACCTCAGCCCCGGAAGTCTTCCAGTGCACCATGACTAGTATCCTGGGGGACCTCAAGGGAGTCGTATGCCATATTGATGACACCCTTGTACACGCGGCAACACAAGCGGAGCATGATGAACGACTGAGAACTGTCCTTAAGCGGCTACAGGTAGCCGGAGTGACGCTCAACGAGAAATGTGAGTTTTCAAAACGTTCTGTAAAATTCCTGGGACATATTATCGACGAACAAGGCATCCGTCCAGACCCGGCCAAAACTAAAGCTATACGCAATTTCCCAGTCCCACAGAAAGTCAACGACCTCCAACGCTTCATGGGAATGGTCAATCAAATGGCAAAGTTTATACCAAACCTGGCCAATCTCAACGAACCACTACGACAACTCCTAAAAAAAGTGAACATGTGGAAATGGGATAAAGCCCAACAGCAGTCATTTGAAGGAATCAAGAATGAACTAACATCTGCAACAAACCTTGCCCACTACGACCCAAGTCGTCCTACAGTCATCTCAAGCGATGCCTCTAACTTTGGACTTGGAGCTGTTCTTCTACAGCGCCAAGAGGACGGTACCAGGAAGCCGGTGTACTATGCATCTAGATCCCTCTCAGAAACCGAGAAAAGGTACGCAGTCATTGAGAAAGAAGCCCTGGCTGTGACATGGGCTTGTGACAAGTTTTCCGACTACGTACTCGGAATGAAGTTTACAGTGGAAACGGACCACAAGCCGTTAGTACCCCTTTTCACTTCAACTGATCTCTCCAAAATGCCACCACGCATCTTAAGATTCAGAATGCGTCTCATGAAGTACGAACTCGACGTTGTATATGTACCCGGCAAGGAACAAATTACCGCAGACACGTTGTCACGCGCTCCTATCGAGAAGAATGTAAATGAGAACATAGATCTTGTGGAGGAAGTGGAAAGCTTCACACAACAGATCGTAGCAGGGCTTCCAGCAACGCCTAAGCGGCTGCAAGATATCAGTGAAGCCCAAGACCAGGATGAAGTATGCAGGATGATCAAGAAGTACTGCCTAGAAGGATGGCCGGCTTACATGCCAAGTTCTACCATACTCCGTCCATACTGGGAGAATAAGAAACATTTAACTGTGATAGACAAGATTCTACTATATGATGACCGTATTGTGATTCCAGCAGGAATGAGGCTGGAAATACTTGACCTCTTACATCAAGGACACCTTGGGATAACAAAGACGCAAGCACGAGGCAAGATGTCTGTGTGGTGGCCGGCGATTACTACAGCGATAACAGTCATGGTGACGAAATGTTTTACGTGCGCTAAGAACAGACCAGTGCCCAAGGAGCCCCTGATGCCATCGTCATTCCCATCCGGGCCATGGGAAAGACTAGCCGCTGATCTCTTCGATCTAAAGGGAAAGAAACATCTTATTGTAGTCGACTACTACTCAAGGTGGACTGAAGTTAAAGCACTTCCCAGTGAATTGTCCGAGTCAGTAATCAAAGCCCTGAAAGAAATATTTTCAACTCACGGAATTCTAGACTTACTGGTTTCCGATAACGGCCCACAGTTTACTTGTAAATCCTTCCAACTGTTTGCAAGTATTTACGGGTTCACTCATATTACTAGCGCGCCAACGTACGCAAGATGAAATGGTGAAGTAGAGAGAGCGTACGTACTGTCAAGGATATCCTGAAAAAGAACGATGATCCCTATCTCGGTTTTCTAGCATACCGAACAGCACCTCTTCACAATGGCCTGGCGCCATGCGAACTTCTGATGAACCGCCAACTCCGCACCCAGTTACCAACCTTCCCTGACAATGTACAACCAAACCTACGACTGAAAGACCTGGCAAAACTAGATGCAAAAGAGGAACTTTACCGCAGCAACCAGAAAAGCAACCATGACTGCAGATACAAGGCAAAAGACCTACCAGAACTTCAGAGCGGAGAGAAAGTTTGGATTCGCGATCAAGATCGGATGGGAAGAGTCCTAGCGGCATCTTCATCACCACGATCCTACATAGTTGAAACAGACAAGGGAACACAGCTTCGAAGGAACAGGGCAGCCCTAGTTTCAGCAGATACCTGTACAAAGACACCCGACACCCAACCAGAAGCTAACGTTGAGACAGAAATGCTGAGGAAAAAATCGCAAGTGCCCACCAGCAAAGACCTGACCACAGCTGCGATCAGGCCTACTGAGAGCTGCTACAAAGCTGAATCAGACACCCCGAAAGTGCACATGACGCGCTCAGGGAGAGTAGTAAAACCGCCTTAGAGACTTATTCAGGACACTTGAACGTTGAACATTTGAACATTGCTTTTGTTTACAGTAGACCCTTATACTGTTTGATATGTCATTTATGATTGTCTGTTTGATTACTGTAAAAGCTTTAAGGGGAGGTGTAGTATGGTATCCCTGTGTATTATGTATACGTATCTGACGTGACTAGCACGTTGGGATAGATCCGCCATATTGATTAAAACTGTTGACATCTATATTTGTCTTGTCCTGCTTCTTAATATTACAGGGGGCTTACAAAGTATAGGCTTCCTTACTTAACTATAGGATAAACCATACAAATCAAAGGTGCTGAATGAAAATTTAGGTTAAGTTAAAAAAGAAAAAACAAGAAAAAAAAAGGAAAAGGTGTGTATATAGCTTAACAAAGAATATATTTATAATCTAAAAATTCAAAGAAGAATTTTTTAAAGCCTTTGCTAAACAAGCTGATGCTTTCAGAGTATTGAATTTCCCGACCTAGCGTGTTGAAAAACTTAAAACCTTGATGTTGACCTTATAATGTTTGTAACCTCTAGACAACTCTTTAATTTCTCACCTCTAGCTGTGTCTTTGGCTTTCCAGTGACAAAAAACTGTTGTGAAATTTGAAGCATGTCTTTGACATTACTGTCCGTGATTAAACATGTTTTGACTCTGTGAAGGACATCAGCAAAGTCCACAGCATTGCAATGTAACAAAAACGTGTTATAAGGAGTGCATAACCTAGAAATTGAATTTTTTTCTTCATCCATTGACAACTTATAATTCATGACTGCTTTGTGGGCTTCAAGTACATCATGTAATTTCACTGTAAACTCCCCAGTTTCCTTAAAGAAAAAAGACAGAACGATTATCAATATTTCTGTCAACAAATCATTATCATATCGATCTTTTAAGACTGACCGGATGGTTACAAAAGCTTGGTGCCACTTACACTGACCGCCTCCCAGTTAGCTCAATGGATAGAGTGCTGGACAGTTGTGTGGGAGGTCGAGGGTTCAAGCCACGGCCGGACCAACACCTAGTAGGGGACTTCGTGTCCTATTGTTCTTCCACCTGTACAATGTGCAAATCTTTAGAAACACAGAATTGTCTTTTATTAGATATTATTTTGTACGCAAAACCTCTACAGTGTTCTTGATTTCAGGGGGCTTTTCATATATTGGGTAGGAAAATCTAAAATTATAGTGTAGTAAGCTTTGCAATAATTTGGTTTTATCAACTGAGTAAATCGTGTATGAACTCTTCTGAACAAAAACGACGCCTAAATATCTTAAAAACTTTAACTCTCAAGATCTGAAGGTTAATTCTCCCCTCTTGCTGCTGCATATTTCCTTGTAAATTTCGGGCGTGAAGACCTAAACACCGCGAATATGAAGTGAGCTTAAGCTTACTGCAAATTGGTTAGCACAAAACTTCGTTGATTTTATCTTGTAGCTGCTGGTATCTTAACTAATTCTTCACATCAAAAAGTTGACTCTTTCCTTTACTTCTAAGGGCAGGGAGGACTTCACCTGCATGAAATCTACTACAATCCTTGGATATATCACACAAATTATGTATCAAAGTTATTATACCCAATATCTGTTTTAAAAACATATGCAGATCACTACCACCTACATTTGACACAATTGGCATAATGATACCTATAAATGAGAGTTCTTACCAAAGATCAAAATCTAAAATAATAACAGTTATCTGATTATTAACAATAATTTATGCTTTAAGCCACTTTAACAATCATACTATTAAGGCATTGATCTCAACTGAAAGTTTTTAGATACTATTTCATTAAAGCAGTAATCTTTCTATACATGTATAGCTTGGTTGAAAGGAGGCCTTGTGCAAACTCTCGACTAGAGGCACTCTCCTCTCTGTACTCTAGCGGATGTTTTTCACTTTGAATTATTTTAATTAACTGTAGAAGCCTTTCCAGTCAATCCAGACTAGTAGGATTATGTCAAAGAATTCCCATACTGACTCCCTAATACATGAAGAGCTCGAGCACTCTAGAAGACAAATTCCAAAATATACCTGATCCAAATATTTTTGTCCACAGTGTGGGTATATGTCAACAAAATTATCTACATCATCCTGCTCACTAAACAGTAGATCCCCATGTCTTGATGAAATTGTATTTCCACCTTTTGCTTTCTTTCTAGCCAGACCAAAGCAGGCATCAATACTTTCAATGAGCACACCATTTTTCTGGGGTAAGATGAAAAAAGGTAATAATCAGATTTTTTTAATCACATTTTCTGAATATCTTCTGAATAAAATTGTCCTTTACTGGATGTGCTTCAGGGATACAACAACTCCTCGCACTCACTCATGGCCCAGTGTGCCACATGGCACATGGGGCTTCAGTATTAAAGGGCTCTCCACTGCTGGCAATCCTGTGCCTTAGTTTGTCTAGCTCACGGAAACACCAAGAAATGTTAATTACCTTTTCCTAACTGCAGGGTTAATAGTAAAGTCAATTTTATGAGCTGAAACACAAAATATTACTATGAAATCATCTCAAAACACTCAATAATGACAGCTACCCCACTAAATTTCAAAGAGATTGCATAAAGTGAGTTACCATCAGCCATGTGATCATGACAGTCACTCTACAATGTTTTTACAGTGAAATGAAACTTGGCATTAACTGTTGCCTAATGAGAAGCAGCATAAAGGAGGCTGGCAGACCACTAATAATAACAAAATAATTATGTAGAACAACTTACTCTGGGACACAAGGGGCAGTCAGCACCATTGTAGAGTTCTGGCACAAAGGAGTCCAAGTACCTTAGCTTGTACTTGAAATGTCTATATCACATGTCACAAGATGACATTAATTTAGGTTGCTACAATGTATAATATAAATTCTAAGTATATTTTAAAAGAAATATACCTGTATATTGCTACCATTAAATTAATAACTGCATGAGAAAATCGAATTACTCCACATGAAAACTGACAAAACTGACCAAAATGAAAACTAGCCAAGCAAATCATATATTTATACTGATGCATATTGGTTTCTTTAACATGAAGTAAGTAGGAGCTTCAATACCACCTACACTATACCCTGGATAAGATGCTAGTACCTCACACTGGGTACTGATTTTCAGATGTAACCAAATGGCTGCCAGTATCCGTTTATACACGATTTACTCAGTTTATCAACTGAGTAAATGGTGTATGAACTCTTCTGAACAAAAACGAAGCCTACATATCTAGCGTCTCTTCCCCAACTCCACTGGGTCTAATACACCTTGGATTCCATTTTGGCCGCGTTGTCATGCGTTTCGTGGAACTGGCATGCGTGAGTACAAGGCTGACCCCCTTCTTTGGCACATGTCCCTCATAGTGCACAGCCTCCCACTCTGACGCATGCCACTCCGCCGCCCGTGATTTCCCGGAGTTGCGCGTCTATCCCCCAACTAACTCCCCTGGGTCTATTGAACATGGGATTTTCTTTTGGCCGCGTTCTCATGCGTTTCGTGGAAGTGGCATGCGTGATTACAAGGCTCACTCTCACGCATGTCACTCAGGCGCCCGTCATTTCCCGCAGTTGCGCGTCTATTCCCCAACTCCCCTGGCTCTAGTGCACCTGGGATTCCATTTTTAACTCGTTGTCATGCGTTTCGTAGGAGTGGGATACGTGATTACTAGGCTCACTCCCTTCTTTCGCAAATGTGCCTCATAATGCACAGCCTCTAACTCTCACGCATGCCACTCCGTCGGCCGCGATTTCCAGGAGATCCGCGTCTATTCCCCAGCTCCCCAGAGTCTAGTGCAACTGGGATTCCATTTCGGCCGCGTTGTCATGCGTTTCGTGGAAGTGGCATGCGAGATTAGAAGGCTCACTCCCTTCTTTCGCACATGTGCCTCACTTTCACGCATGCCACTCCTGCGCCCGTGACTTCCCGGAGTTGCGCGTCTATTCCCCAACTCCCCTTGGTCTAGTTCACCTGGGATTCCATTTTGGCCGCGTTCTCATGCGTTTCGTGGAAGTGGCATGCGTAAGTACAAGGCTCACCCCCTTCTTTCGTACATGTGCCTCATAGTGCACAGCCTCTCACTCTCAGGCATGCCACTCTGGCGGCCGTGATTTCCCGGAGTTCCGCGTCTATTCCCCAACTAACTCCCCTGGGTCTATTGAACCTGGGATTCCATGTTGGCCGCGTTGTCATGCGTTTCGTGGAAGTTGCATGCGGGATTAGAAGGCTCACCCCCTTCTTTCGCACACGTGCCTCACTCTCACGCATGCCACTCCGGCGCCCGTCTTTTCCCGGAGTTGCGCGTCTATTCCTCAACTAACTCCCCTGGGTCTAGTGCACCTGGGATTCCATTTTGACCGCGTTGTCAGGCGTTTCGTAGGAGTGGGATACGTGATTACAAGGCTCACCGCCTTCTTTCGCACATGTGTCTAACTCTCCGAATGCCACTTCGGCGTAGGTGACTTCCCGGAGTTGCGCGTCTCTTTCCTAACTCCCCTGGGTCTAGTGCACCTGGGATTCCTTTTTGGCCGCGTTATCATGCGTTTCGTGGAAGTGGCATGCAAGATTAGAAGGCACACGCCCTTCTTTCGCACATGTGCCTCACTCTCACGCATGCCACTCCGGTGCCTGTGACTTCCCGGAGTTACGCGTCTATTCCCCAACTCCCCTGGGTCTAGTACTTTTGGGATTCCATTCTGGCCTCGTTGTCATGCGTTTCGGGAAAGCGGCATGCGTGAGTACAAGGCTCACCCCCTTCTTTCGCACATGTGCCTCATAGTGCACAGCCTCTCACTCTCACGCATGCCACTCCGGCGGCCGTGATTTCCCAGAGCTGCGCTTCTATTCTCCAACTAACTCCCCTGGATCTATTGAACCTGGGATTCCATTTTGGCCGCGTTGTCATGCGTTTCGTGGAAGTGGCATGCGTGATTAGAAGGCTCCCCCCTTCTTTCGCACATGTGCCTTACTCTCACGAATGCCACTCCGGCGGCCGCGATTTCCCGGAGTTGCGCGTCTATTCCCCCACTAACTCCCCTGGGTCTATTGAACCTGGGATTCCATTTTGGCCGCGTTGTCATGCGTTTCGTGGAAGTGGCATGCGGAATTACAAGGCTCACCCCCTTTTACCGCACATCTACCTCACTCTCACGCATGCCACTCCGGCGCCCGTGACTTTCCGGAGTTGCGCGTCTTTTCCCCCAACTCCCCTGGGTCTAGTACACCTGGGATTACATTTTGGCCGCGTTGTCATGCGTTTCGTGGAAGTGGCATGCGTAAGTACAAGGCTCACCCCCTTCTTTTACACATGTGCCTCACTTTCACGCATGCCACTCCGGCGGCCGCGATTTTCCGGAGTTGCGCGTCTATTCCCTAACTAACTCCCCTGGGTCTAGTGCACCTGGGATTCCATTTTGGCCCCGCTGTCATGCGTTTCGTGGAAGTGACACGCGTAAGTACAAGGCTCACCCCCTTCTTTCGCACAATTGGCTCATAGTGCACAGACTCTCACTCTCACGCATGCCACTCCGGCGGCGGCAGTGTCCCGGAGTTGCGCCTCTATTCCCCAAGTAACTCTCCTGGGTTTATTGAACCTGGGATTCCATTTTGGCCGCGTTGTCATGCGTTTCGTGGAAGTGCCAAGCGTGATTACAAGGCTCACCCCCTTCTTTCGCACATGTGCCTCACTCTCCCGCATGCCACTCCGGCCACCGTCATTTTCCGGAGTTGCGCGTCTATTCCCCAACTAACTCCCCTGCGTCTAGTGCACCTGGGATTCCATTTTGGCCGCGTTGTCATGCGTTTTGTGGAAGTGGCACGCGTAAGTACAAGGGTCACTCCCTTTTTTCGCACAATTGCCTTATAGTGCACAGCCTCTCACTCTCACGCATGCCATTCCGGCGGCCGCGACTTCCCGCAGTTGCGCATCTATTCCCCCAAAAAACTCCCCTGGGTCTATTGAACCTGGGATTCCATTTTGGCCGCGTTGTCATGCGTTTCATGGAAGTGGCACGCGTGATTACAAGGCTCACCCCCTTCTTTCGCACAATTGCCTCATAGTGCACAGCCTCTCACTCTCACGCATGGCACTCCGGTGCCCGTGACTTCCCGGAGCTGCGCGTCTATTCCCCAACTAACTCTTCTGGGTCTAGTGCACCTGGGATTCCATTTTGGCCGCGTTGTCATGCGTTTCGTGGAAGTGGCACGCGTAAGTACAAGGCTCACTCCCCTCTTTCGCACAATTGCCTCACTCTTACGCATGCCACTTCGGCGCCCGTGACCTACCGGAGCTGCGCGTCTATTCCCCAACTAACTCCCCTGGGTCTAGTGCACCTGGGATTCCATTTTGACCGCGTTGTCATGCGTTTCGTGGAAGTGGCACCTGTTATTACAAGGCTCACCCCCTTCTTTCGCACAATTGCCTCATAGTGCACAGCCTCTCACTCTCACGCATGGCACTCCGGTGCCCGTGACTTCCCGGAGCAGCGCGTCTATTCCCCAACTAACTCTTCTGTGTCTAGTGCACCTGGGATTCCATTTTGGCCGCGTTGTCATGCGTTTGGTAGAAGTGGCACGCGTAAGTACAATGCTCACTCCCTTCTTTCGCACAATTGCCTCACTCTTACGCATGCCACTTCGGCGCCCGTGACTTCCCAGAGCTGCGCGTCTTTTCCCCAACTAACTCCCCTGGGTCTAGTGCACCTGGAATTCCATTTTGACCGCGTTGTCATGCGTTTCGTGGAAGTGGCACGCGTGATTACAAGGCTCACCCCCTTCTTTCGCACATGTGCCTCACTCTCGCGCATGCCACTTCGGCGCCCTTGACTTTCCGGAGCTGCGCGTCTATTCCCCAACTAACTCCCCTGGGTCTATTGCACCTGGGATTCCATTTTGGCGGACTATTCTATGCCATTACAGCATTTGACACACCGTTATGGAGGTCTTCACCTGAAGAACAACTGGACGTATTCCAATCTACTGAAATCGTGCATGGGTATGCGCTGGAGACCGAATAAAGGTCAGAAAAAAGGGTGTTTTGACACTTGTATTTCTATGGCTACACAATCCATCTAAATGTCCCGAAATGGAAACAGAATGATATTGAAATGATTGTTTATTCTCTTAACAATCGTTTGGTTTCATGGATGTACTACGCCTGCGTTTTCAGTACACTCCTATGCGGTAGCGAGAAATGGAAGACATATCCCAGACAAGAAAGACACCTGAACACCTTCCATATGAGAAGCCTCCGCCGCATCCTGGGAATTTCGTGGCAAGACAAAGTCCGAAATAAAGAGGTCTTGTCTCGTGTGGGTCTGCCTAGCATGTTTACCTTAGTCAGGCAACGCGGACTCCGTTGGCGAGGCTACGTTCACCGCATGCCAGAAGGCCGCATTCCCAAATACTTACTGTATGTTGAGCTGGCCACTGGAAGTAAACGCACTGGACGCCCACAGCTGCGATACCGAGAAGCTGTGAAGCGGGACGTGAAGGCCGTGCGTATTGACATAGAGACCTGGGAAAATCTCGCAGCTGATCGGTCACAATGGAGAGGAACCGTGACCAAGCACCTCAAAACAGGAATGGAGAAGCTGACATGAGCTGCCACAGAGAGGTGAGCCCTCAGAAAGCTTCGTTTCAGCTTTGTCCAACAGACAGCATACACATGCAACACTTGCAACAACTACTGCCATTCACGCATTGCTATTCGCAGTCATAGTCGCCGTGCTCCAGCCGAGCAGACAACTAGGATGCTATACCCATGCTCGACCCTGACCGACGGAGGCCTACGTTACGGTGTAATTGGTGTATAAAATGATCCACTGCAGATTTTCTAAAGGATTCTCTTGTTTGACTGGTCAAATAAGTAGGGTATGCGGAACTACTTTTTTTAAGATACGATGAATATATGAAGTTCATATATTTTGAACTGCGGTTATAGATACCAATGATGATGCACGATCCTCGCAGTAGAGAGCGCTATGAGGTCAGTGGTTCGAATCCCGTACAGGCCTGAATTTTTTTTTTTTCAGGTCTGATTTTCGCTATTGCATAAATAGCGCTCTCTACTGCGAGGATCGTGCATCATCATTCGTACTTTTTTTAACTTTAAAAATTCCCTAATAGAATCAGTTTTTTTCCGTTTGTTATTAAGCTTACACCGATGTGATTGGCTTTCAAAGTACTTTTCATTAAAATGATAAAAAAGGTTTAATTGTTCTTACCCTTTTCCTCTTTTTTCAAGCGGTATAAATCTCATGCGTTTTGATCAATTCATTTCATACTTACTCACAGATACAATAAAACGGTTGCTGTAGTAATTGCCTGCCAAATTTGAAAACTAAAGAAATGAGGGTTTTCGAGTTACAGTCGATGAAGTCAGTGCCTATCTATTTCACAAAACCATTTTTGCGCCTAATTCATAAATCTATATAAAATTTTAAAATCGTTCTCTGGATTTTATTCTAACGGCAATGAGTAGACCTGCAAATGAAGTTCTGCGACATTTGAGATTTTATCACACTTTTTTTGAAATGAGAATTTAATTTTGGGGTGTTTTTGGAAAAAGTCAAACCCAATTGACAGGTGTCAATCAACATCATTCTTCTACACTAAGTATATGACACGAAAGGGGAACGACTGCTCTATTATGCCTGTAGGTTTTAGTTTATTTGAATCAAAAGTGGCGTGTTCACACTTTCTCAAAGTTGAACCTTTTTGTCAGCTTTTTGCCCTGACCTATTAAAAATGGAAAAATTGCTCTGCCGAAAGTATTTTGAACGTCAATGGTCATTAAAAAGGAGGAAAAAGAAAAAAAGTACGAAGAAAAAAGAAAGAAAAAGAAAAGAAAAAGAAAAAGGAGAACTCCGGTATGGAACCCCGGACTGTTACTGATTCTTGGTAACGTGTGCTTGGCGGTCATGGCAGGTCAAGAGTTCGATACCGGGCCAGTGCGCGACTAAAGTTTTTTTTTTACTTCCTTTTCTTCCTTTTTCTTTTTTCTTTTCCTCCTTTTTCATGGACCTTAGCTGCCCAGAATGTGTTTCGTACAAAAAAAATACCCATCTCACTCTTCTCTCGTAGAAGAAAACAGACAAAATGGCGGAATACACAATAGCATCGTAGTTCCGTTTTTTTGGCCTCAGCAAGTGTCTAAGCCAGCCGACGGACACCCAACATCAGGTTACGGCTCCATGCTCTAAGCATTGGCCCATTTTATTTGCAATCAAACCGTTTCCTTTGGCCAACAAACGGAAAACAACATCGGACCATGTGCTCAGAAGAGATTTGCATAATTCTAAAATCATTTTGCGAGGAAAGCCAGACCTTCTGTTCTATACACTCTTATTCTAAGTCTAAAAGCAACCTGCTCTTCCAATACCAAACAACTATCCCCCGACTCTATCTAACCTCGAACTCCCTTTGCCATGCTTATTTTCTGCATTGGACAAAGAGAGTTGCTTTTAGACTCTCCTCCGACCTGGCCCCAAACACCTGCCTCAAACAGGTATAATACCACTCCATTCTTTGAATGATACATAGGGATTACTGACTTTCAGGCTTCATGATGCCATTCCGTCACCAGGCGGCCCTACACTCGACAATCACATGCAATATAATCGCCCTTTATTTGCTTTCACTAACACCGCCATTTGCAAAACTTTACCAAACTAGCCCCAGGCACCCGTTACAATTTACACGTCATCGCTTACATACGGGTCTCTAACACTTCATTTTGCAGTTATAAAGCTTCTCTTAATCAACGTGTTGGGAAAGCGGTGGAGTTGGTTGTGCAACTATGCTTATTCTCCCTTCTGAAGAAGACTGAGTGGAACATGAGAAAAATTTTGAATCAAATATTACTTCAGATGTTCATAGGAGCAGCTTCAGGATATTTTTTTGCTATATATGAGTTCATCAGCGATTCCAATTTTGAATTTCGCTCAAGGAACAAGGTAAGAAGACATCTACAAGAGTTGCAAGATCATCTGTTCAATGTAATGGCTCATGTCCTTCGTGAGGATTTTATCGTTATCATCGGTCTAGATTTGAAGGCTCGTCAGGAAGCTTTTTCTACCGATTAGCGAGTTAAAACGTACATGTTTTGTGTACCGCTCCTTCACTTACGACGCACACACCGTCAGCTAAAGACCTAACACGAATTTAGCGCTATAGCGTGTTGTTTTGGAAGGGCTACTTTGTTGAAACGACCAAGTTACATTTACTTTGTGTCGACTGCCACGTTACATATCCGTTTCTTTGCTTCTAAAAGTTATCTATGAATTAAATATTGTGTAAGCGATACTTTCCCGTTACAATTGCGTATTTACTTTTTATTCGCCAGTATGGATCGGCTTTCTTAGATGAAATGCCATTTTCCAGTTAACAAAGTACATTTTATGGCATAAATCTACCTCAATGAAAAATATTTCCCAAGGGACAGAATGGTACGGTCGGTTAATTTTGGCAAAGTCCAGATAGGCAACAACGAATCAAGAAGCCCACATTGTTATGCTTTGAAAAATGATACTTCGTTAAATCTATTTTCACATGTTAGAAGAACGGAGACCGGAAAATATCTTTGTTCAGAGGCCGTAAGAGATGAAATAGAGCTTTACACTGCAAAATTGAGACTTCGGAACAAGTTCACGCCATCCATGACAATTTGGAAATACTACAATGGCCAGAGGAAATGCGGGTCACTCAATAACAGTTTGCATTTAGACGCGGTGACTTTCTTTACAAGGATTTCTCTTGCTTACATCTAATAACAAACCTTTGAAGTTTTTTTTACCTCGGAAGGATATATCACTGAAGGCATTTTATAGACCTCAAGGTTTTTGACTGATTGAAATTTAAGGTATGTGGCAGTGACTTCCACAACTGTTGTTTTGGTCAGAAAAGTATAATTGTTTTGTCCGCAATACAAATTTACAGATGGATTGAATCGCCAACTCGTGTTTACATAAGATGATTGTATTAATTAATTGAATTTTAACAATCAGCCAGAACTTTTACTGTTCCCAAGGGTTGTTGTTTTCATCAGTACGTTAGCAATAGAAGTGATTCACGGTGTTAGGTTTGTACTTTAAATAAATATGTTTAAGTTCACTCGAAAGATGAGTATAAACTGTAACAAGCTTATCGTTGATGCGCGGCCAGTACTTCAAATCTGACTGACACTCGATGCCAAAACTCAACCTCCTTCCCAGGGTATGTCCATCACATTGCGTTACGCTAATTAAAAACTGGGTGCTATTGTGCATTTTCTTGCACAGGAAAAACCAAACGGAATTTCTGATTCTGGCCCTTGATGGTCAGAATAATAACTACGACTTTCTCTCTGACGAAGGAATAGCAATAGGCACAATTTTAACCTACCAGGAGGTCGTTGTTTGGTCTCTTCATGCAATGTTGGAGAGAGAGAGAGAGAGCGTTGCGTGACAAGTTCAAATTAGGGCTGTGGAGGGGACTGCAGGGAGCGTTGTACCCATGCACTTTATTTTTGCCAACAATTATTTAGACACCAGCATCAGTTATATAGTGTCCCATTTCAACCTACGTATCCAATAAAATAACTCCTGAATACGTAGCATGCCTATGTTTTTTATTAGTCAAGCCAGTTTTTTTAATCAACTCCATCTTCAAATTGCCCCATGTCTTTCTTTTCCAGAGCTATTTGAGCCATTGGTAAGCTCTTTTTCAGCAGGTGAAAGTAAAAGTGTAGAGTAAAAGTATTTTCTGTAGTTAGAGATCACATCCATGGGTGCAGTATAACCCAATGTTTTATTTAGTTAAAGATAACTAACATAGGCTGCACTTTAGGTCGCACACCCATGGGTGCAGAGTAACCCAGTGTTATTTAGTTCAAGTTAACTAACATTGGCTGCACTTTAGGTGGCACACCCATAGGTGCAGTGTAACCCAGTGTTTTATTTATGTTAAGATAACTAACATAGCCTGCACTTTAGGTGGCGCACCCATGGGTGCAGTGTACTAGTGTAATCCAGCGTTTTATTTAGTTGAAGGTAACTAACATGGGCTGCACTTTAGGTGGCACACCCATGGGTGCAGTGTAACCCAGCGTTTTATTTAGTTGAAGGTAACTAATATAAGCTGCACTTTAGGTGGCACACTTGTGGGTGCAGTGTAACCCCGTGTGTTATTTAGTCGAAGGTAATTAATATAAGCTGCACTTTACGTGGCACACTCATGGATGCAGTGTAGCCCAGTGTTGCTCATGAGTGGCTGTAACCCAGTTGATTCTAGAGAGTGCTACCCTTTAAGTAGTATAAAGATATTTAGACATTCTCTTTATGACAATGAAATTATTGTGAGGAAAGATTTCCTCAAGTTGCATGGTAGCACATTGTTATGTAATTAATGCATTTTTCCAAAAGTTTAGTACTTTTCAGAAGATTTTTTTGGTTTGATTGCACATTGATTATTTCCTTACCGCTACTCCTCCTGCATTATATTTATTTAAGTGAGCAACTTTTAAGACAGAAAGTATCCTTCTTTCAATAACATGGTGGAATAAAATTACAATTTACACATAGATATTACCATGATACTTTTTGGTAGGAAATATTAAGTTTTTTATCTATCTATCTATCTATCTATCTATCTATCTATCTATCTATCTATCTATCTATCTATCTACCATAGTTAAGCCTTATTTAGTTTACCCGCCTAATCGATAAACGAACAAATTGGTCCCATTTTCAGACGACATTACAGCTTTTTGGCAGCGACTGCCGAGAAACCGAATGTGCCATGGAATTACACCCAATTAGGAGAGATATTTTCTCCCTTCCAGCAGTCATTACAAAGCCGTTTTGTCCTCTCAAAATTGGACGTAGTTCACACATTAAAGGCGATATATTGCCAAAAAAAAAAAAATTTACAATTATCCCGTTCTCAATAGGCTGTTATTCACGTATTACTAAGCTGGGCAATAAACGTTTTCTCGTGGCAGAATTATGGGGAAGAAGTTGTTCTTCATTTTACTAAGGACTTATATAGTACTCCGTAACAAAATCGCTGACATAGTAATAACTAAACTTTCAATGTAACTATTGTTGGATAATTCATTACTTGACGAGGGAATTCCGCATTAAGTTTAACTTTAGTTTAACTTTAATTCATTCGCCACAGGAATGGTAGGAAAAAGGAACAGAACTTTCGTTCCAATTCACACCTAACCCCCTTTTTACCCACCCATCCCATCCCGGGGAGGCCATCCATCACACAGTAATCTCGTGGGTGGAAAATTAACGTCTTCTACCCCAACCCTGCAGGAGACGGGACCCCAATTTATCGTCCCTATCCGAGAAGACTAGAAAGTATAACCATTTGCAGATATTATTACAAAGGCAGCACTTTCTTCTCAGTTAATTAAAGACCCTGAGTGTTGGTCCGGCCGGATTTGAACTCACAACCTCCCGTACAACAGTCCGGCGCTCTACCAATTGAGCTAACCGGGAGGCGGTTAAGGTTACTTCCACCTCTGTCAGAGGCCGAGAAAAATGGTTTTTTCTTTTATTGGACTACATTGAAGTTAGACATTTTACCTAACGTTTACAATGAAAAGAAAAATTAAAAAATCCCAAAAAGTGTGCGACTTATCTAGAAAACGTATTTTCAAGTCAAAGTTAATGAATCGGGAAGGTTTCATAATCTTGTAAATGGCGAACCCCTAGGGGAATATTCGCGGCATTTCATGTTATTTGCATTTTTTGTATAAGTGCGCTCTTGACAAAATTCACACGTGGAAATTCTCTGCTAAAGGCAGTATTTTCTCATGGATAAAAAACATAAATCAAAATTAAAGAGGAGTCCTTGAGTAAAGGAAGAGAAAAACAGGCCCAAAGAAGAGGGAAATGGAAACAATTTTGTCAGGAAGGGAAGAGTCCTGGCATTCCTCTCCACCCCGGCATCCAAATTAAATTGCGAACAAAGAGGGCGCCATCAACATTTGTCGTTCAGAGGTTTAAGAAAGAAGTTTCCTTTCACTTAGCAAGTACCGGCCTTCATACAAAAACATAGGCAATCACTTCGAATCGTATGAAATTATGAATAAACCTTCCCGAGGGAACTCATTTCAACAGAGCGAGATAAAAAAAAAAGTGCTGCTCTGCGCTACTTTTCCTGGGAAAATCTTGATTCATTGTCATTGACGCTAGGAGGTGCACTCTTCCCATTAGTTCGCGGTTTTAGGGGGCGATATAATCTCTTGGTGTGGCGCTAATCGTTTACAACCTTTGGGAGCTGTTTCACTAGGCCGATTAGCTAGCTGAACATTCTTTCTAGGTGTTTGTTTACAGACCGACATCTACTACTTAACTTGACATCTGTTTTCACAGTGAAATTTAAGCTGTTTACTCAGAAGTTTCAAATTACAAAAGCACGCAACTTTAAAAGAAATGGCGGGAGACGAAACATTTTGAATGACTTCTCTTGTACTGATTCTCGCCATATTTCTTTGAAGGAGACGACGTTTCTTTCAGAGGATGCGACTAATGTCTCGACAAATGGAGAGGATGCAACGGATTGTGTTAATCCGGACAATCCAGCAGCCAAACAACCGCTATCGCCGTAAGCACAGGACAGTGTGGCTGGCATAAATTGTAGAGCATTTGTGCTCAAAAGCGGGTACTACGGGTTCTGCATACCGCCACCACGAAATAGGTAAGGTCCTGGCCGAGGAACTGAGGCCGGAAGAATTGTAAATCGGAACGCCGGGGAAGGCATTACGAGTGAATTCGTCTGCCATTTCAAAACCAAAGTGAACCACGAGATGAGCGCGAGCGACTGGAAATTATTTGGCAGTTCACGATTTGGCAGGCATCTGTCACTACCAGCAATGTGATTGGCTGCGGCATTTACCAGGACAAGTTATACCATCTCGCGAGGTAATAAAACTCTGCAGGAATTTCCGGTAATAAGGGCCAGATAATCCCTTGTTTTTTCATGTGAAAACAGCTTGCACTTTTAACTCGCTTAACGTGGGACAAGCTGTTTTCACTGAACTTCCGGACTTTTCCGACTTTAACTAGTCAAACTTGTCCCAGTGAAAACACAGCCCGAAATGTCGCATTTGATTTTAAGCATTCTTTCCAATGAAAAAATGTCACGGACAACGCTGTAGAGTCGTTCAATTACAACCTCAGGAGCTAAATAGCTTTTCCCTTTGTAATTCATAACGGTGCCGTTTCTGCGGTACAACAGAAGAACTAGGCTGAATTCCCCACAGATTGAGGGCCGTTCTAGTACAACATTATTTCCTTTTATATCGTTGTGAAGGTATCCTTTACAATGCACGTGGTCTAAAGCACTACATATCTTTTGAAATTTAGAAATACACTTTGCTTTAGTAACTACGTTGTTATCGGCCTCTTGATGTAGAGTTACACTTTCTTGCTGAACACCATGAGTCACAAGGCATAATGGTGAGGCCTTTTGTAACAAAACCAAAAATCATGGGTAGATTTGGATGGTCCCTAAAGCAGAAGCAACCGTTGTTTCGTAGAGTAAATCTCTCCTTGCTCGTTCTTTATCCTCTGACGTTTCATTGTGAGTCACTTGCTTAACAATAACCTCGATGCTTCGATAGCGGCCGAGAAAACACTGTCCAAAGCTTCCACTGTTAACTGGAGTTTTAGAAAAGTGTTCAATGTTCTCTGGCCTAAGTTCTTAGGGTTCAAATCTGGATCCATTAGTCGCTGTGGTTTTTTTTGCAATTAAAAAGGTTTGATGACGTTTCTCGCGAGGTTTCTGCGAGACAATTGCGTCGGCACCAACAGCCATTTGAATCATCTTTAAGATAGCGGCGCTTGAGCGACCACCCAAGTCCACTTTCTTCCCTCTACTGCCTGGTTTAAGCGCGAGGAAACGGGGTTTCTCGACATTTTCTGGCTCGACATATTGGTGGAAGGACGTGCCTTCTTTTCCTTGGCCTTAGAAGTACATGGCACCAAGTCATTTGCTTCACAGTTTAATGATTTTAGTTCAACATTTTTATTCGTTGAATTCGGCATTTGCTTCCCTTGTTTCCTCTTTCTCCACTCTTTTCTCTGTCTGTTTCTTTCTTCTGGAGTGTTTTTTCATATTTTGATAACTCGCTCTTTTCGTTTTTCTTTACCTTCAAAATCCTTCACAACTTCCGACATAATTATGTAGCTAACTGAACTATTTTCGAAATACAAATAAGCAGTTGATGTGCAGGAAATTCAAACCTCGTTTTAATGAACTTGATGCAAGCGAGTTTGACTAATGGTCGTGGGTCGTGGGTACAAGTCGTGGATCGTGGGTAAAAGTCGTGGATGTGATAATACTTAACAATAACAATAATCTTTCAAAATATTAGTTATAATAGTACATAAATATTATACAACCCTTGTCATTGTATCACCTCGGTTTAGTGAGCCTAATATTTCATTGATTTCATCGAACAGAATTAATTCATTTCACCCAAAAAGAAAAGTGAAACCAAAGACAAAGCCATTATTTGCAGGATGATGTAATCTCTTAAAATGAGGGTCATTCCAAAGAGTTTGAGGAGTTTTGTTCAGGTCAAACGCTTGATCAACACACACAAAAAATTATCTTACACTGAAAAGAGAGAAGTGTTAAACTTAAAAGAACAACGTTTCAGAACATGAAATAAGCTTCGAGGATCAGAAGCACGGCTATTGGCCGTGTTCTTGAATTAAAATGAAATTGTGCTCTCAGTGCCGGTTAAAAATAAATGAAGTTTCAAAAATAAAAGTATATCCCTCTGCTCGTCAGGGAAAATAAAGCTTGTGTTGCTCAATGACATTCAGACAAAGAGCCGAATGCTTCATCAATTGTCATCTCCGTATCGCGTACCGTCTACCCCGCATCTAAGAGAAAAAAATTAAGTGAAACAGCGAACTGTTGCAAGATAAGCCGATATATAGATAGCAACGTTAGTTGCAGGTCTGGAGATGTTGGCTCCAAGGTTTTACCAAGGCACGAAAATATAAAACCTCTAGTATCCAGTGTGCGGTACAATCGACAACCGGAAATCGCAAGCCAATGTTACATTGGTCACGACAACTGGCATCGGTGACAAGAAATTAAACGAAGAACCAATTAGTACAATCTTAAAATTTTTCTTCGTCCATTTAACTGGCCAGGTCCTTTTCTAAATCATAAAATAAACTAGATATGAAGAATTATTGAAATAAGCTAATTAATAAATAAAGAAGTTCTAATAATTTTAATTTTTAAACGATTCAATTCTTATCTGACAAAGACCACACTGCAGAGTTGCGAAACTGTGACGTACTCAAGAAACATACGTTTCATTGTTCGTCGAGAAGTATTGCATTACTTCACGGTAACTACACCTTTTGCTGATCATTTATGCGAAAAAAGATATTCATTTTCGCGAAATGTAGAATCAATGAGGCGAATATACGTTCTATAACACCAAGAAGCACTCATTAGCGCCACGGAACTTTCAAGAGCGCAATTTGCATGTTTATAAACGATCAATAGTGTCAACGAACAAACAAGAGCATCTATCGACAATCAAGGACGCCAAGTGGACATTTAAACGCCCGCAATTGACAAACAGTAACACCGAAAGAAAATCATTAACATCTTGTGACAATCGTAAGAGAAAAAGAGACATTCAAGAAGTCAATTAGCATAGAGAGGCGCAATCAATGGCGTCAAGAGACAATCATTTATTGAAAAGTTACATTCTATCCCGCGAATCGTTAAACATTTGTGTAATAATAGTCCTTTTTACAGTTCCCGGCGCCATATTGAATGAGTAACCGCGCAAACATGATAGCGAGGTTAGTGTTGAGTCGCGTTGCGAGTTCTAGTGAGAGTTTAGTGAAATGTGGTGGTGCTCTGTCCTTTTCATCGAGATATTTCGACAATGAACGATACTTTCCCTACGCAGGATATTCCTCCTTCTTCTTCGAAAGGAAGAGGAAGACACTGTGCCGCTTTTTGGTTGTGCTAATAGCTATTATGACACAGCAGGCAATCCAACAGGTCTGCATTTCTTCTAGTTTCCGAATGACTTCCAGCAGTGAATCAGATGGTGCAATCTCCTGAATCGCCAGCATGGAAAGGACGGATTCTTCATCACAAAATCAATTTTTTTGTGCTCAGAACATTTCAAAAAAGAAGACATGCGAAAAAACGTGGGCAGGTCGCTGGAAATTGGTGAAAGGTTTATAATGTTTGTACGGTTGTTTTGTTGCTTGGATACCGAAAGAAAATGCCTGCTTTGATTTTCGGTATTGAAGTGTTTATGTTGGGATTTTTGTTTTGGGGGGGGGGGGGGGGATTTTTTTCTCCTTATTAAAATGGTGATATTTATATTTCTTTGTGTACTGTGGTCTTATACGATATCTGTGAACTGAATGTAAAATTATAAAATTGTAATGTACAATTAAAATGTAAAATTATAAATTTATAAAATGATGAGTTTAATTATTATATATATGGGCAGAACCATCTCGATTTAACTGGTCAGTACCGAAAAAACTATGGAAAATGCCTGCTAAAAGGGTCCCAGTAGCAACTGTGACAACTGAAGGAGAGTCATTTGAAGTTGAACAGGAATTATTTCACCAAGAAGTTAAAGCACCTGTGTCAACTGTCAATGCTGCTTCACCTTCACCAGCTCAAATTTAATGCTCAAATTGATTTAGGTGTAATCTTTCCTTACATTAAGAAATATTAATATTAATGTTGTTAGTACTCAGGGAAAAAAAGATGATGTTGGGCTTGTAAAATCAAGATAAGGTACCATTGTACATTGTGTAAATAAGGGAAGTGATTGGCATGACAATAAAACGCGAGTTAAACTGTGTCTTTATGGGAAGGAGCTTCAAAATTCTATTCTTCAAACATAACATTTCGAAGAGCCTATTGACAATAATTAACATTATTATTCACAGGAGAAAAAATAAACAGTTCTGTACAGTCTAAAATAATCCTAGTTGTTGCATATTGAGCAAACTCTTACAGCATATTTTTGTGAACAAGTTCTTGTGCTGGAAATGGGAAAGGTTCTTTCAGTTCCACATAGTTAAGATTAATCCATGTAATGCAGATTCTAGACACCAGGCTCTTGCTGATCCCAAATCTATCAGCAAGATCTTGTACAAATAACCCAGCCTTTAGTCTCATA